>NW_019943876.1:105546-121652 GCF_002910315.2 Salvelinus sp. IW2-2015
CTCCTACACACACACACTTAACCAAACACACACAGGTCTGAGGAAGCTGAGAGAATAAGCATCAGCCGGTAATCAGGTGAGGTGATAAGAGACCAGGCTGGATCTGTGTCTGTCTGTCTGTCTGTCTGTCTGTCTGTCTGTCTGTCTGTCTGTCTGTCTGTGTCTGTCTGTCTGTCTGTCGTCTGTCTGTCTGTCTGTCTGTCTGTTCTGTCTGTCTGTCTGTCTGTCTGCTGTCTGTCTGTGTCTGTCTGTCTGTCTGTCTGTCTTGTCTGTTTGCTGCCTGCCTGCCTGCCTGCCTGCCTGCCTGCCTTGCTGCCTGCCTGTCTGTCTGTCTGTGGTCTGTCGTTCTGTCTGGTCTGTCTGTCTGTCTGGTCTGTCTGTCTGTCTGTCTTCGCCTGTCTCTGCCCTGCTCTGGCCGTGCTTGTACTGTCTGTCTGTCTTGTCTGTCTGTCTGTCTGTCTGTCTGTCTGTCTGTCTGTCTGTCTGTCTGTCTCTGTCTGTCTGTGTCTGTCTGTGTCGTCTGTCTGTCTGTCTGTCTGTCTGTCTGTTCTGGCTGTCTGTCTTCTTCGTCTGTTCTGTCTGTCTGTCTGTCTGTCTGCGTCATGCTGCTCATTCATCAGGAAGAACATTAGGCTTTTTATAAGACATGTCACACGGACTATACAAAAAAAACGATTTCCACTCTAAATAATGGCACTTTAATAATGTCTACATATCTTACTTTACTCATATCACAGTATGTACTGGTATTGAGACTGGATCACTGAACACTTTAATAAATGGATTCACTAATCCTTTAAACAATGCCACTTTAAATAATGGCACTTAATCAGTTACATATCTTACATTACTCATATCACATGTATTCTGTATTTTAACCATCTACTGCACCTTGTCTATTGCTGCTCGGCCATCGCTCATCCATATACTTACATGTACATATTCCATTCACCCCTTTAGAGTGTGCATTAGTAGTTTGTGGAATTGATAGATTACTTGTTAGATTTGTGTGTATTAGTAGCTGTTAGGAATGTTAGATCACATGTTAGATATACTGCACTGTCGGAACTAGAAGCAAGCATTTCGCTACACTCACATTAACATCTGCTAACCATGTTGTATGGTGACCAATAAAAATTGATTTGACTTGACACTTCCCTTCCCTCCCTCTCAAACTGTCACTTCCCAGCTATTGACATCTGCCTAGTTCTGAAAGCAGTTTATTTCTGATGAACAGTCTATTGAAAAGACAAGACGAGGTCTGGTAGAATTGCGTCGATTGATGTTGTGTACCTTCTTTTTGAATGCCTAAGGTCTGACAGCCTTATACGCGTAAAGCTATTGTAAGGAGTATGAATTGTTAGAATCAACGCCGTAGAACTGGTACAGAGCCCTGAATGCTCGGACATCTATACGGTGAGCAGCGTAATAGCCATACTGCGTCGGAACAGTTCCTAGAGCTATGTAGGGCCATGACTGTCTCTACAGAAATCCGTAGGAATGGAGGGCTACTTCTGGAGCTATTAGCGAGCCTTTCGATCTATGACTTCTTCTCTGAGATCTAGCCGACGATGACATAGTATGAAGCTGGTCTGAGAACTATCGCCGTGACTATGTAACAGAGCCTAGGAATCTTGGAACAATATACCGCCGTAGAGCCTATGTACAGGAGCCTATGAACTGCTGTCTCTGTGAACAGAATACTATAACCGCCGTAGAGCCCTATCGTACAGAGGCCCTATGAACTGCTGGTCTCTGAACAGAATTTATCTATACTCGCCGGTAGAGCCTATGGTACAGGAGCCCTATGAACTGCTTGTCTCTGGAACAGAAATACTATACCGCCGTAGAGCCTATGGTACAGGGCCCTATGGACTTGCTGTCTACTGGAACAGAATACTATACCGCCGTAGAGCCTTATGGGACAGAGCCTATAACTGCTTCTCTGGAACAGAATACTATACCGCCGTAGAGCCTATGGTACAGGAGCCCTATGGACTGCTTCTCTAAAGGAGCTCCCTGGAGGCAGCTGTGTTTCTGTGTTAGATAACAAAGGCTTTGAACAGAGGAACGAGACACACACAGCATGGAAGACCATCTACTGCAGCACACACACACACCCACCACACAGCACCACACACACACCACACACACACACACACACACACACACACACACACACACACACAACACACACACACACACACACACACACACACACAAACACACAACCACACACACGCACCACGCACACACGCACCACACACACGCACACACGGCACACACACCACGCACACACATCCTACACGCACGCCACACAGGTCGCGCACACACACACACGCTCCAAGCACACACACTCACACACAAACATAATGAGTCTCTGCCAGTCATGCTTGGGTGGGTAGTGGAGGCCACGTTTGACTGTATGTTCCGCTGCATCAGTATGCTACGGTCATGACTTGGGTCTGCCACTCTCCTCCAACTCTCCCCCTCTCTTCCTTTCTTTCTCAGCTCTCCCTCCCTCTGTGTGTCTTTTATCTCTGCATCCCTCCTGCCCTGGATCTCTCCCTCCTCTGCGCTTAATCTCTCTCTCTCTTTCTACATCTCTCCCCTCCATCCGTCTCCGCCCTCCCTGCCACCTCTTCTGTATCTCCCATCAATCTTCACCTCCCTCCCTAACTTCATCTGCTCTCTCCCTTGCGCTCGCTGGTTTCCTTGGGTTCCCAGTACGCTCGGTCTAAAGAAAATGTTCCAGTATTGGCTAATGTGGTATTTAGCATGCTAAGGCAATTAAAACCAGTTAGCATCCAACTGCGTTGGCTGATGTTGGTAGCTATGCTAATTGAACTAGGTAGCTAACATTGCTGGGCTAATGAAACAGTGGGGAATCCAGGACAGTTTGGTAGTGATTTATTTCTCCTTATCTGGAAAGCTGAGGGTCAACTAATCTCCAAGTTGATGGATGGTACCAGTGAGGACCCCCCACAGGGTTCTCTGTGTGTGTGTGTGTGTGTGTGGTCTGGTGTGTTGGGTGTGTGTGTGTGCGAGTATGCTGTGTGGTGTGTGTGTGTTGTGGTGTGTGTGTGTGTGTGTGTGTGTTGTGGTGTGTGTGTGTGTGTGTGTGTGTGTGTGGGTGTGTGTGTGTTGTCAGGCAGGGGTCTGATGGAGGGTTGCCATGTGGAGGACTCATCACGAAGCTATTTAGGAGCAAAGCAGGGGCCAGAGAAAGAGAGAGAGATAAAGAAATGACTGTCCTTCAGCACGAGCGAGGAGCAAGGGGTGTTGTGAACACAACACACACCACACACACACACACACCGTCATGTCTCCTGTCCTCTCCATCCTAACACATTTCCTGCAGTGGGCCCCACCAGCCGCAGCAGCTGAAGACAAGATCTGTCATTGAGATTCAGACCCAGACCGCCTTGTTCCTGATTGATTAATTCATTCTTGTTCTGCCGGCTTGGAATTAATCTCTCGTTAATAGTTAATATTCGCATTCCTTTGCACTATGATGTGCAACATGGAAACAGCAAAGGGGAGAGTACAGAGTCATATTCACGTACACAAGCATTTTCCGCTCACTCTCTCAATAACATCTGCTAACCATGTGTATGTGACAAATGACAATTTTCATTTGATGGTTTAATAATAGATAATAACAGAGATGGTTAGGTGAACCTCGCTTCGCGTGATGAGTAACCTTCACTTATATACCTGGTATTTAAAAGAAACACGACGTTGGTAAAAAATGGGTACTTGTGTAGCGTCTTACTACCAACAGTATTGAAACCCAGTCGCGATGGCATTATAAAGTATTATTAGGATCAATGTATAGAAGTAGTATATGTAGTATTATGGACATGATTCAGGTATAGGTATGAAGTAGTACTGGTAGTATATGAGATTCTAGTTAGTATAACGTAGGTAGTATGTGGATTCAGCATATAGTATAGGAAGTAGTATATGTAGATTATGCGAGATTCCCGTATAGTAATAGAGTAGTATATGTAGTTATTATGTGGAGATTCAGATATAGTATAGAAGTATATATGTAGTATTATTGAAGATTCAGTTAGCAGTCAGGTTTGGGTGCGTAGAATCAGCAATGACACCGTTTCTTTTGAGCTGAGCCAGCAAGAAATTACACTTAATACTTTCTAAACAGCAGCAGCAGACAACCCTCAAGAATACTCCTTAACAGTAAATGCAGAGAGCTCCAGGAAGAACATGTTGCTGTCTTTATCTACCAGAGAAAATTGTCTTCTGTTCTTACTTTAAGTGAAAACCCCAAATTAAACAGTTTTCTTTAAATATCTGCTACTTAATGACTTGCCCTTTGGAAACTCTCTCTCTTTCCTTGCTGTGTGGGGGTGTGTGTGTGGTGTGTGTGATGTGTGTGTGTGTGTGTGTTGTGGTGTGTGTGTGTGTGTGGGTGTGCAGTGCGCGTGGTTGCGATGCAGTGGTGTCGTGTTGGTGGGTGTGTGCGTTGTTGTGTGGTGTGTGGTGTGGTGTGTTTGTGTGCGAGAGAAAACAACAGTTTCTATCACTCTCTTGCATTCGCTCAGCAAAACCAGCTTCAGGGCTATTCAGGATAGTTGCGTTCTTTGTGTTATTGTCATATTCAGAGAGCCCAACAACAGCCGAGTTATGGGATTACTGAATGGTGTAGTTTACTTCGCGAGTGCCTTTTTTTGTGTTTTATTGTATATTAATGTCACGTATTTGGAGTGTATTAACCGAGTTGTGTGTGTGTGTGTATGTGTGTGTGTATGTGTGTGTGTGTATGTGTGTGTGTAGGTGTGTGTGATGTGTCCCTTTCCTGCAGATCTAATTGTGATAATAGTCTGTAATTAGTTTTAAAGACAGGCAGGAGACGAGCTAGCGGTGAGCTGCTCATAGCTGGTTTGATTGCATCTTCACAGATGCTTCTCGTTCAGTCCAATAAGAGTGAACCCCTCCAGCAGTCACAGAGCCAGACACCCTGAGTTCTGTTCAATGGGAAAGAGATAGAGATGGATGTGGAGGCTCCTAGCTGCTTGCCTGGCTATCAATCCACATCACTCCGGCCAAACGCCACGCCCACTAATGTTTTTTCTCCACGATGAGTCGGGGATTTGCTTCGTCCCCAACGACTTCGCAAATGCGAACACATTGAAACCGTTCTGATTGGTCCCAGAAACCAATGGGTTGGGCCAGAGCTGGCCTACACAAATCATGAATCGGGTCATTTTGATGTCAGCACAAATGACTTCTAGGATAGCAGGTTCAGACTGATTTATGGAGCGATCGATAGAGCAGTGGAATTAAATTCAGGATGAGTCGGCAGGCAACCTGCTGTTGGAAGGGAACAGAGATTTGTTGGACATTTTTGGTGAGTGTCACATTGCAAATGTAACAAGAGATACTGTCTTCCCAGGGTACTAACCCAAAGCAGTGTCATAACTGCTAGCCTACTAAAAACATGGCTCTGTATGGTTGGGGACGACAGTACTTCGGGTCTCAGAGAGGGTGAGGTTACCTCTGTCCTGCTGGGAGCCACAGTGAAATGAGGAGATCAGAGAGAAGAAATACCAAACCTAGAAAGACCAGACAGGAGACCAGAMAGGAGACCAGACAGGAGACTAGACAGGAGACCAGACCGACCACACAGGAGACCAGACAGGAAACCAGACCGACCAGACAGGAAACCAGAGAGGAGACCAGACAGCAGACCGACCAGACAGGAGACCAGACAGGAGATCAGACAGGAGACCAGAGAGGAGACAGACAGGAGACAGACAGGAGACCAGACAGGAGACCAGCAGGAGATCAGATGCAGGAGACCAGAGAGGAGACAAGACAGGAGACCAGACAGGAGACCAGACAGGAGACAGAGAGGAGACCAGAGCAGGAGACCAGACAGGAGACCAGACAGGAGACCAAGACAGGAGACCAGACAGCAGACCGACCAAGACAGGAGACCAGACAGGAGACCAGACAGGAGATCAGACAGGAGACGCAGAGAGGAGACAAAGACAGGAGACCAGACAGGAGACCAAGACAGGAGACCAGAGAGAGACAACAGGAGACGCAGACAGGAGACCAGACAGGAGACCAGAACAGGAGACCAGACAGGAGACCAGACAGGAGACCAGAGAGGAGACAGACAGGAGACCAAGACAGGAGACCAGAGAGGAGACCAGACAGGAGACCAGACAGAGACCAGAGAGGAGACAGACAGGAGATAGACAGGAGATCAGAGAGGAGACAAGACAGGAGACCAGACAGGAGACCAGACAGGAGACCAGAAGGAGACCAGACAGGAGACAGACAGGAGACCAGAGAGGAGACCAGACAGGAGCCGACCCGAAGCCAGAGAGACTAAACCTGTTCTTCATTTCAAACACTTTTTATTATTATTTTTATTTTTTAATTCCCAGCACTAGGTACGAACTAATGATGCTCGGAGCCAAAGCATGCTGCTTAAACCACTGCCTTACAGCAGTTCACAATGCTCTAGGAAGTCATGAGAATACTGAGAATTCTGATGGTAATAACGAGTTGTTTTTGTAATTATTTTGTTTTAAGCCTTCCTCAACCATAGCTCTAACCTTACCACTAAAATGAATGCATAACTGTTACCTTTGAGTTGTTTCTGTTTAACCCTTTAACCACGCAGAATTCACCTGTAACCATGCGGAAATTATTCCTGTAACCATGCGGAATTAACCATGTAACCATCTGGATTAATGCGTAAAAAATAGACGTTCGTCCATAATACGCTGAATTTTCGAAAGGAACTATGAGATTTTTTGGTCTGTGCACTAGAGAGAGATAAGGGGTGAGAGAGAAGGAAATGGAGAGGGAGGTAGACGAGAAAGAGACAAGGCAAAGAGAGAGAGGGAGGTAGAGAGAGACAGAGGCAGGAGAGAGAGAGGAGGTAGAGGGGGAGGTAGAGAGAGAGAAAGGGGAAGAGAGAGAGAGGTAGAGAGAGAGAGGGAGGTAGAGAGAGAGAAAAGGAGGAAGAGAGAGGGAGGTAGAGAGAGAGAGGTAGAGAGAGATAAACAGAGGAAGAGAGACAGAGGGAGGGAGATAGAGAGAGACAGAGGTAGAGAAAGAGGGAGGTAGAGAGAGAGAGAGGGAGGGAGATAGAGAGAACAGAGGCAGAGACAAGAGGGAAGTAGGAGAGAGAGAGAGGGGTGATAGAGAGAGACAGAGGCAGAGAGAAGAGGATAGGTAGAGAGAGGAGAGGCGAGGGAGAATAGAGAAGAGGCAGAGAAAGAGGAGGTAAGAGAGAGAGAGGGAGGGAGATAGAGAGAGTACAGAAGCAGAGAAATTGAGGGAGGTAAAGAGAGGGAGGGGGGATAGAGAGAGCGAGAAAGAGGGAACGGTAGAGCGCGAGAGAGGGAGGGAGATAGAGAGAGCCAGAGGCATAGAAAGAGGGAGGTAGAGAGAGAGAGAGGGAGGGAGATAGAAGAGAGACAGAGGCAGAGAAAGAGGGCAGGTAGAGAGAGAGAGGGAGGGAGATAGAGAGGGCCGGCGGCTCTTCCATTAACTTTAAAGTGGAATTGGAAGGAAGTGTAATTTATCAGCTCTGGCAGAGCTATGCCTGCTGTCGGCACACAAGCAAACACACAAAGGCAGAGAGGCAGAGAGGCAGAGAGGCATAAAGGCAAGAGAGGGAGAGAGGCAATGCAGTACAGGGAGAGAGGCATGCAGACAGGGAAGGGGCAACTGCAGACAGGGAGAGAGGCATGCAGACAGGGAAGAGAGGCATGCAGACAGGGAGAGAGAGAAAGTACTTGCAAGAACGGAGTGGAGTTTTTTGGCTGTCGTCTATATCTTCTACTGTCTCCCTGGTCCCTCCCTTCTTCCCTCCTCCCGACTCTCACCTCGATACTATGGGTTACTTACTCCCTGCCCGATCACTCACTTCCTTCCCTTTCTTTCCCTCCCTCCCTCCTCTCGCCTCCCTCACCTCTCCCTCCTCCTTTCTATCCCTCTCCCTTCCTCACTCACGTCACAGTGTGTATCTCTCGGGGTCTCATCGACACCGCGTTCTCTCTAATGTGGGGATTCGAAAAAGGTAGGTTCTCCTACCGTCCCTTCCCCAACTCCCTTCTCCTCTCTTTGCCTTCCCTTCCTCCTGTTTTCCTCCTTTTAACCCGCCTCCCTTCCTCCCTCTACCACCCCTCTCCGGGGCTCCTCCTTCCCGTGTTTTCCTCCCCTCCTTCCCTGATCTCTTCTTTTCTCTTCTTTTTTATCTTTCCCCTTTTTTTTCTTTTCTTCTTCTTTTTCTTTTTCTTGTTGTTTTTCTCTTTCTTATCTTTTATTTCTTTCAGCTCCTTTCCTTCTCTTCCCGCTTTTATTCTTACTTTTCTCTTCTTTTTATCTTTCCTCCTCGTCTTGTCTTTTCTTTAATCCTTTGTCTCTCTTCTCTTTTTCGCTTTCTCTTTTTTTTTCTACTTTCTGTCATTCCTTCCTCTCTCCCTTTACCTCCCTTTTCTCATTTCTCTGCTAAATCCGTCCCATCTTGCTGCCCGCTGTCATTTTATTCCTGTTCCTCAGCCTCCCTTTCCCCGACCTGGTCCCTCCCTCCCTTTAAAAATAAACCACCTCTCCTCCTCCCACCATCCCTCCTCATCGGGAAGCTCTCTTTCCCAGTCTCCGCTCCAAGGTCCCCTTCCCTTTTTAAATGATCGCTCGCCTAGCTTGCTCGTCCCCACTCCTCCTCTCCTCCGCCTTCCCCTCCCTTATTACTTGTCCCGAGGGCAACCAGGCTCACTTAAGGACTGTAATTAGATCTGTTATCTGACCAGAGATGAAGGCTCAGTCAGTAAGGAACTCTGCAACTGCTATGGTCTCATCTAGGACAGAGCTAAACAGGTCTAGAATTCACAAGACAAAGTCACAGTAAAGAATAATAAATGGATATAAACTTGAACTGATGTCCCTTCAACAATACTGGTACTCTGTTACTTACTTAATACTCGGAGAGATGAGGGTATTTGTGTCACATCTGTAACTCTTGTTTAACTAATACTGGAGAGAGAGGGATGTCACATATCTGTAATCTATTACTTAATACGAGGGAGGGTGTTCACATACTGTAACTCTGTTACTATACTGGAGAGAGTGGGTGTTCACATACTGTAACTCTGTTACTAATACTGGAGAGAGTGGGTGTTCACTACTGTAACTCTGTTACTATACTGGAGAGAGAGGATGTTCACACTACTGTAACTCTGTTACTACATACTGGAGAGAGAGGGTGTTCACTTAGCTGTAACTCTGTTAATACTGGAGAGAAGGGTGTTCACTTAGCTAGTTACTCTGTACTCTATACTGGAGAGAGTGGGTGTTCACAATGATAATCTGTATCTGGTTACTATACTGGAGAGAGAGGGTGTTCACATACTGTAACTCTGTTACTAATACTGGAGAGAGAGGGTGTTCACATACTGTAACTCCGTTACTAATACTGGAGAGAGAGGGGTTCACATACTGTAATCTGTTACTTAAACTGGAGAGAGAGGGTTTCACCATACTGTATATGTTACTAATACTGGAGAGAGAGGTGTTTCACATACTGTAATCTGTTACTAATACTGGAGAGAGAGGGTGTTTCACTTACTGTAACTTTTCAATAAATACTGAAGAGAGATGGTGTTCACTATGTAACTCTGTTACTAATACTGGAGAGAGAGGGTGTTCACATATTGTACTCTGTTACTAATACTGGAGAGAGGGGTGTTCACCTTACTGTAACTCTGTACTAATACTGGAGAGAGGGTGTTCACATACTAGTAACTCTGTTACTTATACTGGAGAGAGAGGGTGTTCCACATACTGTAACTAACTCTGTAACTAAATATGGAGAGGTGTGTCACATACTGTAACTCTGTTCTAATACTGGAGAGAGAGGGTGTTTCACATTGTAACTCTGTTATATACTGGAGAGAGAGGTGTTCACTTACTGTAACTCCGTTACTAATACTGGAGAGAAGGGTGTTCACCTACTGTAACTTGTTACTAATACTGGAGAAAAGAGGGTGTTCACGCTACCTTGATTAACTCTGTTACTAATACTGGAGAGAGAGGTGTTCACTACTGTAACTCTGTTACTAATAACTGAGAGAGAGGTGTTCACATACTGTAACTCTGTTACTAATACTGAAGAGAGAGGGTGTTCACCTACTGTACACTCTGTTTACTAATACTGGAGAGAAGGGTGTTCCTACTGTAACTCTGTTACTAATACTGGAGAGAGTGGTGTACACTACTGTAACTCTGTTACTACTGGAGAGAGAGGGTGTTCCACTCTACTGTACCTCTGTTACTAATACTGGAGAGAGAGTGGGTGTTACACACATATTCTGTAGCTCTGTATTAATACTGGGAGAGGGGGTGTTCACCTACTGTAACTCTGTACTAAATACTGGAAGAGAGGGTGTTCACATGTAACCTGTTCTAATACTGGAGGAAAGGGTGTTCGACACTGTACTCTGTTACTAATACTTGAGAGAGAGGATGTTCACCATACTGGTAACTCTGTACTTATACTGGAGAGAAGAAGGTGTTCACATACTGTAATCTGTTCTAATAGACTGGGAGAGTGGTGTTCACATATGTAACTCTGTTACTAATACTTTGGAGAGAGAGGGGTATTACATAACTGTAACTCTAGTTACTATACTGGGAGAGAAGTAGGATGTTCACATACTGTAACCTCTGTTTACTAATACTGGAGGAGAGGGTGTTTCACCAATAACTGTAACTCTGGTTACTATCTGGAGAGAGGAGGATGTCACATACTGTAACTCTGTTTCTAATACTGGGAGAGGTGTGTTCACTACTGTGACTCTGTACTAATACTGGGAAAGCGGCGTGTTTCACTAACTGTAACTCTGTTACTAATTATGAGAGAGCTGGGTTTCACATATATGGAATCTGTTAACTGGAATACTGGAGAGAGAGCGTGTTCACCTCTGTTAACTGTTACTAAATACTGGAGAGAGCAGGTGTTCAACTATCTGTATCTGTTATATCTAGAGAGTTTACTCTGACGTTAATACAGGAGCGAGGGTGTTCACTCATATGTAACTCTGTTACTAATACTGGGAGAGAGGGGTTTCACACATATCTGTAACTTTGTTACTAATACTGGAGAGAGAGGGTTTCACCATATTTATGTTACTATACTGGTAAGAGAGGTGTTCCACCATCTGTAACTCTGTCTACAATTACTGGAGAGGAGGGTGTTCACCCCTCTACGTTTCTTTACTAATACTGGAGGAGAGGTAGTTCACATAACTTATCCTGTACTAGATACTGGAGAGAAGGGTGTTCACATACTGTAACTCTGTTACAATACTGAGAGAGAAGGGTGTTCACTACTGTAACGTCTGTTACTAATATGGAGGAGGGGTGTTCACCATATGTTAACTCTGTTTACTAATACTGGAAGAGAGGGTGTTCATATCTTGTAACTCTGGTTACTAATTATTGGATGGAGATGGGTTACATACTCGTAACTCTGTTAACTAATACTTGGAGAGAGATGGGTTGGTTCACGCATACTTGTAACTGTTACTAATACTGGAAGAGTGGGTGTCTCCATTATTGTAACTCTTTACTAGATACTGGAGGAGGAGGGTGTTCACATATTGTAAACTCTGTTACTGATACTGGAGAGAGAGGTTACGGATCTCAGTATAGTGGGGTTCACCTACTTCTTTACTTCGCGAGAAGAGGTGTCCTGAACCTGTTTTGACAATACTGGATCTAGACATCGACGTTTCTCTCACTACGTAATCTCGTTTAGATAGGATGTAGATGAGATTTCATATACTGTAATCTGTTATCAATAACGCTTGGAAGAAGGTTTTCATCTGCTATCTGTACTCTGTATAAGTAGATATGGAAGAAATGGTGGTTTCTGTGTGTAGTTACTTTTTATGTGTGTGTTGTGTGTGTGTGTGTGGTGTGTGTCTGTGCGCTGTGGTCTGATGTGAATGTGTGTGTGCGTGACGTGTGGTGTGTGTGTTGGTGTGGTGTGTGTGGTCGTGAGTTGTGGTGTTGATATGTAGTATAATGTGTGATGTTGTGTGTGGCTGGTGTGTGTGGAGTGTGTGTGTGGTGTGTGTGTGTGTTGTGTGATGTGTGATGGTGTGTGGTGTCGTGTGTGTTGTGTGGGCGATGTGGTGTGTGTTTGTGTGGATCGTGTGATGTGTGTAGTTATTTATTCCGCATGTGGTGGCTAGACGGCAGCTCAGGATCATCTAGCATTATTTAGGCTGTGAGTATACACACTCAGTAGGGCGGCTCTTTAGAGGGGTCACTGACCACGCTTTGAAATAATGGCATTAGAAACGCTCTGCCTAGCTAGTGCAGAATATGCAGAGTGTGTGTGTGTGTGTGTTTGGGTGGTGGTGGGGAGGAGAGTCAAATTATTTTCTCTTCAGAGATGAACAAGTACGTTTAGCATACAGACGTCCAGCCTACAGGAGAGGTGTGTGTGTGTGTGTGTGTGTGTGTGCGTGCGTGCTGCGTGCGTGCGCTAGGCTAATGGTGCTAAAGGCGTGTTACGGCAATGCCAGGTATGACATGCTATATGATGGTATGGAGGTGTGGAGACCTGTCTTTTCCGGAAATAATATGATTTCAATATTCACATCATATCTCTCACATTCATTCTCCTTCATTATTTTTCAAATTTTCTCTCTCACCGTGGCCCTCCCTCTTTCCCTCCTTCCCTCCCTCTGCTAAGTGTCCGCAGATAGAATCAGATGTTATTTGTCTATTGAGGGACCAGGATAACATTTAATAAAGGCCTGCTATAATAACCATTAGGGCTGGGATGTAACCCTGGTGACAGGACTGTACAGGCCATTGCTCCAGTTACACTGACCAGGCTATGTGATTAGATGATCTAGTAGTCTAATTGTTATTAGACTGCAGCCACACATTCATTTCTCATTTATGAATATTAATTGACCCCAGCCTGCCCCTCACGCCTCCTCTCCCCTCATCTCCTTTCTTCTCCTCCTCTCTTCCCTCCTCTCTTACCCCTCCATCTCTCCCTCAGTCAGCATTTTCTCTCCAGTAGCCAGTAGCGTTAGTTTAATCGTGCCAGTGTTTCCCCTGCAGAGACGTTTATTGATCCTGATTGATTTCTGACCACAGGATATTGATCAGCTGGAGGCAACTCCAA
Source organism: Salvelinus sp. IW2-2015 (assembly GCF_002910315.2). Taxonomy (NCBI): domain Eukaryota; kingdom Metazoa; phylum Chordata; class Actinopteri; order Salmoniformes; family Salmonidae; genus Salvelinus; species Salvelinus sp. IW2-2015. The sequence goes on from NW_019943876.1 coordinate 118,742, forward strand.
AGCCCCGCCCACTTCTAATGGAAGACCCTCTGTGTGTCACGTGCGTGTGTGCATGTCTGTGTGTGCATGTCTGTGTGTGCATGTCTGTGTGTGCATGTCTGTGTGTGCATGTCTGTGTGTGCATGTCTGTGTGTGACAGGAGACAAATAATCAACACAAACAACCCATATCCGATCATACATGCACGTCCCTCGGGCCAGCTGCTCCACCAAGGCCAATGTCTCTCTAAGGTGTGATTGGTCAAAAGAATGCCATGGAGTTTTTGAAAGTCTCTGAAAAAGTGTTCTACCAAAAAAGTTTGGTTACTAGCTACCTTTTTCATTTGGATCCCACGACGCTGTTAGCCTCAGTTGCTGGGACCGCTGCAGTATATCTGTCCAGGGATCCTGCCAACCAAAAGTTTGAAGGGCCTAGCTGCTAACTAGCTATCAGGTTAGCAAGATTTCCTTGACAGCTGGATCACAGCCTTGTGGCTGGGACTGTGGATTATTGTTTGTTGCTGTTTAAATCTGCCCTGYGACCTGCCCTGTCTGGAACTGCGTGGATTACCAGCGTTAGCCTACGTTGCTACCATGGCATCCACAGCTTAAGGTAGGAGTAATAGAGAGGGCAGTGGTTCTCGATCACAGGTGAAGGATCTTTTAAATGAACGAGGGTCCTAAGAGCTTTGTCCAAATACTGAGGGACTCAACCAACACAAGAATGAACGATCTGACCAGAGAGGTCCAGGACCTTAAGAACAGTTTGCAGTTCTCCCAGGGAGAGTTGGATGTCCTGAAAGAGACTTGCAGCAAGACAACAACAAACTGGAAGTCCTCTGGAGATGACATCAGCACCATCTGTCAATCATTATTAACACATTTAGATTGGTAAGTTAGTGGAGCAGCCAGCTATCTAAACTTGTAGTAGGCCTAATCAATGTCAAATAACCGACCAGGGGGCCCCCATTGATTTTGTTAGTTACTCTCACTCAGATATCATATTAAAAACTGCAAATCTTCTTTCCACCCTATGGCAAAATTAGTAGAATTACATTAAATGAGTTCTAAAATTGCTCAAACTTCTCTCCGCCTTATGAAAAACTGTGTAGAAACGTGCTWTAAAACGGCAACATTTTCTCTACGCCCCACGGCAAAATGTGTAGTATTGCATTTTTTTTTAAACTATTTTTATCTCCACATTATGTCTATCCCTGCCCCCCACCTTGGGGGAGGGGGGTATGGATGTGGGTACGTAGCCCCTCATGATGAGTTAAGATTTTTTGTGGCCYCACCCCCATCAAAGTTGTCCATTCCTGATCTAGAGGGACAATCCAGGCAGAATAACATTGTTGTGGATGACATACCAGAGTCTTCACATGAGAACTGAGCCAAGGTGTCACGTTCCTGACCTTATTTTCCTTTGTTTAGCTTTGTTTAGTTGGTCAGGACGTGAGCTGGGTGGGCAGTCTATGTTATGTGTTTCTATGTTTAGGTTCATTGGATATTAGCCAGCAGTGGGATGAAGGGTGGTATAGGTATAGTAAGCCAGCAGTGGGATGAAGGGTGGTATAGCTATAGTAAGCCAGCAGTGGGATGAAGGGTGGTATAGGTATAGTAAGCCAGCATGGGATGAAGGTTGGTATAGGTATAGTAAGCCAGCAGTGGGATGAAGGGTGAGTATAGGATAGTAAGCCAGCAGTGGATGAAGGGTGGTATAGGTAAGTAAGCCAGCAGTGGGATGAAGGTGGTATAGTATAGTAAGCCAGCAGTGGGATGAAGGGTGGTATAGGTATAGTAAGCCAGCAGTGGATGAAGGGTGGTATAGGTATAGTAAGCCAGCAGTGGGATGAAGGGTGGTATAGGGATAGTAAGCCAGCAGTGGGATGAAGGGTGGTATAGGTATGTAAAGCGCCAGCAGTGGGATGAAGGGTGGTATAGGTAATAGTAAGCCAGCAGTGGGATGAAGGGTGGTATAGGATAGTAAGCCAGCAGTGGGATGAAGGGTGGTATAGGGATAGTAAGCCAGCAGTGGGATGAAGGGTGGTATAGGTATAGTAAGCCAGCAGTGGGATGAAGGGTGGTAATAGGTATAGTAAGCCAGCAGTGGGATGAAGGGTGGTATAGGTATAGTAAGCCAGCAGTGGGATGAGGGTGGTATAAGGTATAGTAAAGCCAGCAGTGGGATGAAGGGTGGTATAGGTATAGTAAGCCAGCAGTGGGATGAAGGGTTGGTATAGTATAGTAAGCACAGTGGGATGAAGGGTGTATAGGATAGTAAGCAGCAGTGGATGAAGGGTGGTATAGGGATAGTAAGCCAGCAGTGGGATGAAGGAGGTGGTATAGGTATAGTAAAGCGCAGCCAGTGGGATGAAGGGTGGTATAGGATAGTAAGCCAGCAGTGGGATGAAGGGTGGTATAGAGTATAGTAAGCCAGCAGTGGGATGAAGGGTGGTATAGTTAATGTAAGCCAGCAGTGGGATGAAGGGTGGTATAGCTATAGTAAGCCAGCAGTGGGATGAAGGGTGGTAATAGCATATAGTAAAAACCAGCAGTGGATGAAGGTGGTATAGGTATAGTAAGCCAGCATGGGTATGAAGGGTGTATAGCTATAGTAAGCCAGCAGTGGGATGAAGGGTGTAATAGGTTAGTAAGCCAGCAGTGGGATGAAGGGTGGTATAGGTATAGTAAAGCCAGCAGTGGATGAAGGGTGGCAAGGTAGTAGTAAGCCGCAGTGGGATGAAGGTGGTATAGGTATAGTAAGCCAGCAGTGGGATGAAGGGTGGTAAAGGTATAGTAAGCCAGCAGTGGGATGAGGGTGTATAGGGATAGTAAGCCGCAGTGGGATGAAGGTGGTATAGTATAGTAAGCCAGCAGTGGGATGAAGGTGGTATAGGTCATAGTAAGCCAGCAGTGGGATGAAGGGTGGTATA
>NW_019943876.1:121677-134190 GCF_002910315.2 Salvelinus sp. IW2-2015
CAGCAGCCCTCTGTTACTGACACAATGATTCACTAAACAGCAGGCACTCTGTACTGACACACAATGATTCACTAAACAGCAGGCACTCTGTTACTGACCACAATGATTCACTAAACAGCAGGCACTCTGTTACTGACACAATGCTTAAAACTTTATGGATGTGAACACATATTGTTTTTCTTACACACACACACACACACACACACACACACACACACACACACACACACACACACACACACAACCCACACACACACACCACACACACCACACACACACACCACACCACCACACACACACACACACGCACGCACACACCACACACCAGGGGACACAGTAAACACGTTACATATGTTACATGTGTGGGATAAATCGATCATTGCGCGTGGTGGTGCCCAGTCAGATTACTTCTGTGTTCTAATTGGCCCACTGAGGAGTCTGCTGGTGTAGACTATGGAGGGAGACTACTGCTGGAGATACGATCTCTACGCTCCGCAGAACGGCACACAAACACACACACCAGTTATTACAGCAGGCCTTAATGAAATGTTCAGTGGGTCAGAATGTTGAGATTTTTGTTATCTGGCGACACTAATGATAAATAAAAATTATTTCGATTGTTGTGAAAAATAGAGAAACTTAAACTAAGGATCTGGTGTTGCCAGCTGTTCCTGAATTAGCTCTAATATTAATATCTGTCTTCCATTTTGGTTCACTTCAGCAGGAGTGTTTTGATACTCCACACTGGCCTGTCTTTTACTTTACTAAGCTTTTGTTTAATCCTCTCTGTCTGTAGAACCGGGAGTGGTGCAGTTTAACCATACAGCTTGGTGAAAACTGTACTGTACAATCATCTCTCTCGCGCTCTCTCTCTCTCTCTCTTTCTCTCTCTCTCTCCCTCTCTCTCTCTGAGAAATGTTCTAGTAATCTATAATTGAAATATAGTCTGAAATTATTTCCTCTAAAATGTTGAATTCATTGGTGTAAAACTGGTCGGGGACATTAGCATATTTTTTTATTTAATGTCTTGAGTAACTAACTTGTCACTTCCTATATTTTGTGGTTAATGAATTAATGAGTGGCAGTTTGCCCTTGATGTGTCATCGTGTAGCAATATGTTTTCATGTTTTCATTAGAGGGTGCTTTTATATTATATTAAAGGGTGCTGTGACCAGGCTGATCTGACTGCCTAAGCTGCCAGTCACTCAGAGTGTTTCAACCCGCTGCCTGTGTACCTCAGCTAGTGTACAGGATTACTTCAATTATACATCAATGTGTGTGTGTGTGTTTAGTCTATTCTACATCATTTACATACTTCCTTTTGAGAAAACATCCCATTTTTTATATATTTTTAGTTCCCCATTTAGCTTTTGCAGAAGCAGCTTCTCTTTCCTGGGGTCCACAAAAAACACAAAACACTGCAAAAACATGGATATGCTAGACAAGGACAGTCACACTAAACAAATAATGTGTGTGTAGGAGTGTGTCTGTCACGATCGTCGTAAGGATTGGACCAAGGTGCAGCGGTGGTAGGCGTACATTTTCTTTTATTTAAATGAACACCGAAAAAACACAAAATTACTGAACGAAACGTGAAGCTACTGGTGTGCACAAAGGCAACTAACTTTAGACAAGATCCCACAAAACACAAAGGGAAATGGCTGCCTAATATTGATCCCCAATCAGAGACAACGATAAACAGCTGTCTCTGATTGGGAAGCATACCAGGCCAACTAAACCATTAATCACCTAGATGACCACCCTAGTCACTATCACGCCCCAACCAACATAGAGAATAAACAGCTTTCTATGGTCAGGGCGTGACAGTGTGTAACTGTGTGTGTGGGTGTGTGTGTGTGTGTGTGTGTGTGTGTGTGTGTGTGTGTGTGTGCGCGCGTCCCTCACAGTTTCTATCGTTCCATTAGTTTTATAAAGGTAATTTTGCTATTGGAGATGGAAAGGAGTTCCATGCGATCATGTTCATCTCTCAACGAGTAAACCCACAACAAAGAAAATACTGTCTTGCATTTGTTGATGGTAGTTTTTGGAGTTTAGGGCAAGTTGTGCTACTCTGTTTTAAGCCAGCTGCTGCTTTGCTAGTTCTTTCTGTGCAGCACTTGACCATATTTACTGGACAGTAATCAAGATGGGACAAAACCAGGAGCCTGAACAACTAGTACAGTTGATTTTTGTATAAAAAACGCAGAACATCTTGTTATAACAGACATACCCCTCCCATCTTCACAACAATTTAGCAATATGACTTGACCATGATAATTCACCATCCAATATTATACCTTGTAGTTTAGCTTCCTCATCTTGCTCAATGGTCACACCCTTTATGTACAACTCCAGTTGAGTTTTAGGTCTTAGAAAATGCTTATAACCAAATTCAATGCTTTTAGTTTTAGATGTATTAAAGACCAGTTTATTATTAATCACCCATTCTGATACTGACTGTAGCTCCTTATTTAGAATTTCAGTGAGCTCACTGGCTTTGGGTGCTGACATGTAGAGTGTGGAATCATCCGCATGCATAGTCATTCTAGCTTCTTGTAAGACCAGTGGCAAATAATTTGTAAAAATAGATAAGGCTATCGGCCCAAGGCAACTGCCCTGAGGGACACCGCACTGTACATATCTGATGTTAGAGAAGCTTCCATTGAAGAACACTCTCTGGGTTCTATTTGATAAATAACTCTCCAAAATGTGATGGCGGGTGATGTAAATAATAATTGATTGAATTTATATAGTGCTTTTCTACCAACTGAGGTACTCAAAAGGTTTACATGGAAACTCACCTCATCCACCATCAACTTGTAGCACCTACCTGGCTGATGCACGGTGACCATTTTTGTGCCAGAACGTTCACCACACATCAGCTATCAGGTGGAGAGGTGAGGATGATATATGCCAATTTAGGAATGAAGGGGATGACTAGGTGGCCAGGTTGGAATTTAGCCATGACACCGGGGTTAACACCTTCTTCTTAAGTGTCATGGGATTTTAATGACCACAGAGAGATCAGGACACCCGTTTAAGTCCAAAGATACAAAAGACAGAGACCTTACGCAAGGAAGGATCCCGTTCAGCCTGGGGAATTGGATCTACTTAGACCAGAGGGGAAAGTGCCCCATTGGCCTCATCACCATTCCAGCAGCATCTGGTCCCATCCAGGACCAACTTTAGCTTAGAGAAGAAGCAGCAGTGGATGAAGGGTGGTATAGCTATAGTAAGCCAGCAGCGGGATGAAGGGTGGTATAGTATAGTAAGCCAGCAGCGGATGAAGGATTGGTATAGAGTATAGTAAAGCCAGCAGCGGGATGAAAAGGTAAGCGTATAGAAAGAAAACAAAGTGATAACAGCATGATGAAGGGTGTATAGATAAGATAGCCAGCAGTGGATGAGAGTGGTATAGGGATAGTAAGCCAGCAGTGGGATGAAGGGTGGTATAGGTATATAGTAAGCCAGCAGTGGGATGAAGGTGGTATAGGTATAGTAAGCCAGCAGTGGGATGAAGGGTGGTATAGGGTATAGTAAGCCAGCAGTGGGATGAAGGGTGGTATAGGTATAGTAAGCCAGCAGTGGGATGAAGGGTAGTAAGGGATAGTATACCAGCCAGTGGGATGAAAGGGTGGTATAGGATAGTAAGCCAGCAGTGGGATGAAGGGTGGTATAGGTATAGTAAGCCAGCAGTGGGATGAAGGGTGGTATAGTATAGTAAGCCAGCAGTGGATGAGGGTGGTATAGGTATAGTAAGCCAGCAGTGGGATGAAGGGTGGTATAGGGATAGTAAGCCAGCAGTGGGATGAAGGGTGGTATAGGGATATGTAAAGCCAGGCAGTGGGATGAAGGGTGGTATAGGTATAGTAAGCCAGCAGTGGGATGAAGGGTGGTATAGGATAGTAAGGCCAGCAGTGGGATGAAGGGTGGTTATAGGGATAGTAAGCCCAGCAGTGGGATGAAGGGTGGTATAGGTATAGTAAGCCAGCAGTGGGATGAAGGGGGTATAGTATAGTAACAGCAGTGGGATGAAGGTGTTAGGTATAGTAAGCCGCAGTGGGATGAAGGGTGGTATAGGTATAGTAAGCCAGCAGTGGGATGAAGGGTGGTATAGGGTATAGTAAGCAGCAGTGGGATGAAGGGTGGTATAGGGATAGTAAGCCAGCAGTGGGATGAAGGGTGGTATAGGGATAGTAAGCCAGCAGTGGGATGAAGGGTGGTATAGGATAGTAGCAGCGTGGAGAAGGTGTATAGGGATAGTAGCAGCAGTGGGATGAAGGGTGGTATAGGATATAGTAAGCCAGCAGTGGGATGAAGGGTGGTATAGGTAAGTAAGCCAGCAGTGGATGAAGGGTGGTATAGCTATAGTAAGCCAGCAGTGGGATGAAGGGTGGTATGCTATAGTAAACCAGCAGTGGATGAAGGGTGGTATAGGTATAGTAAGCCAGCAGTGTGATAAGGGTGGTATAGCTATAGTAAGCCAGCAGTGGGATGAAGGGTGGTATAGGATAGTAAGCCAGCAGTGGGATAAGGGTGGTATAGGTTAGTAAGCCAGCAGTGGATGAAGGGTGGTTTAGGTATAGTAAGCCAGCAGTGGGATGAAGGTGGTATAGGTATAGTAAGCCAGCAGTGGGATGAAGGGTGGTATAGTATGTAAGCCAGCAGTGGGATGAAGGGTGTATAGGGATAGTAAGCCAGCAGTGGGATGAGGTGGTATAGGTATAGTAAGCCAGCAGTGAGTGAAGGCGTCTGTCTGGAAGTATAGGTATAGTAGGCCAGCAGTGGGATGAAGGGTGGTATAGGGAAGTAAGCAGCAGTGGATGATGTGGTTATAGGTTAGTAGCAGCAGTGGATGAAGGTGGTATAGTATAGTAAGCCGCAGTGGGGATGAAGGGTGGTATAGCTATAGTAAGCCAGCAGTGGGATGAAGGGGTGGTATAGGTATAGTAAGCGCCAGTGGGATGAAGGTGGTATAGGATATAGTAAGCCAGCAGTGGGATGAAGCTTTAACTTCCCTGACTGATGTCTTGAGATGTTGCTTCAATATAATTCACATAATTTCCCTTCCTCATGATGCCATTTATTTTGTGAAGTGCACCAGTCCCTCATGCAGCAAAGCACCCCCACAACATGATGCTGCCACCCGTACTCACGGTTGGGATGGTGTTCTTTTCGGCTTGCAAGCCTCCCCCTTTTTCCTCCAAACATAACGATGGTCATTATGGCCAAACAGTTCTATTTTTGTTTCATCAAACCAGAGGACATTTCTCCAAAAAGTATGATCGTTGTCCCCATGTACAGTTGCAAACTGTAGTCTGGCTTTTTTTATGGCGGTTTTGGAGCAGTGGCTTCTACCTTGCTGAGCAGCCTTTCAGGTTATGTCGATACAGGACTCGTTTTACTGTGGATATAGATACTTTGTACCTGTTTCCTCCAGCATCTTCACAAGGTCCTTTGCTGTTGTTCTGGGATTGATATGCACTTTTCGCACCAAAGTACGTTCAATCTCTAGGAGACAGAAAGTGTCTCCTTCTGAGCGGCATGACAGCTGTGTGGGCCCATGTGTTTATACTTGCGTACATTATGTTGTACAGATGTACGTGGTACCTTCAGGCGTTTGGAAATTGCTCCCAAGGATGAACCAGACTTGTTGAGTTCTACAATTTTCTTCCGACGTCTTGGCTGATTTCTTTTGATTTTCCATGATGGCAAGCAAAGCGGCACTGAGTTTGAAGGTAGGCCTTGAAATACATCCACAGGTACACTCCAATTGACTCAAATTATGTCAATTAGCCTATCAGAAGCTTCTAAAGCCGTGACATAATTTTCTGGAATTTTACAAGCTGTTAAAGGCACAGTCACTTAGTGTATGTAAACTTCCTGACACACTGGAATTGTGATAACAGTGAATTATATGTGAATAATCTGTTTGTAAACAATTGTTGGGAAATGACTTGTTGTCATGCACAAAGTAGATGTTCCTAACCGACTTTCTAAATCTATAGTTTGTTAACAAGAAATTTGTGGAGTGGTTGAAAAACGAGTTTTAATGACTCCAACCTAAGTGTATGTAAACTTCCCACTTCAACTGTACCTACTGTATATGTGTGTGTATTTGTGTGATGTTGGGTTGAAGCTACTGACCCTACGGCTCTCCCATTCCTCCAGGCTCTTTGGAGGGAGGGTGGACAATGAGCCTCTTGTAGGAGATTAAGCAATGTTCCCATGCTCTCTGGCAGCTTTCATAGCTGGGATAAGTTCTTTCCACCTCTGGCGCACAGTTTCAGATGTTGGGTTCCTCCCAAGGTCTTAGCTCGCTCCAGAACAGCAGATTTTCCTTAACCTCAGGAACTTGACCACTATCGCCTGGGTCTGTCACCTGGGCTAGTTGCATGTTTTTCAGACCTGTGGGCACGCTCCACCTCAATCTTCATACGATCCATCAGCAGTTTTCTCACTGATAATTTTTCGTCATTGTCTCCTTGTGTAACGATGTTCTCCTCCTCGTCTGAGGAGGAGCAAGGATCGGGACCAAAATGCCAGCTGGTGATGAAGTACATGTTGATTTATTTAACAAGACGAACCACGCAAGCACACTTGATAATTACAAAATCAACTCAAAAAACGACGTAGACGACCTGGACATGAGAACTTACAATAACCCGAAGAACGCACGAACAGGAACAGACTAAACCAAACGGACAGTCCCGGTGTGGTACATACACAGACACGGGGAAGACAATCACCCACAAAAAAACGGTGTGAACAGCCTACCTTATATTGGTTCTCATCAGAGGAAACGTCAAACACCTGTCCTGATTGAGAACCATATAGGCTAATTACCTATACCACCCTTCATCCCACTGCTGGCTTACTATACCTATACCACCCTTCATCCCACTGCTGGTTTACTATAGCTATACCACCTTTCATCCCGCTGCTGGCTTACTATACCTATACCATCCTTCATCCCGCTGCTGGCTTACTATACCTATACCACCCTTCATCCCGCTGCTGGCTTACTATAGCTATACCACCCTTCATCCCACTGCTGGCTTACCTCTGAAGCTAAGTAGGGTTGGTCCTGGATGGGAGACCAGATGCTGCTGGAAGTGGTGATGGAGGGCCAATGGGGGCACTCTTCCCTCTGGTCTAAGTAGATCCCAATTCCCCAGGGCAGTGAACGGGACATTGCCCTGCGTAAGGGGTCCGTCTTTTGTATCGGACATTAAACGGGTGTCCTGACTCTCTGTGGTCATTACAAATCCCATGACACTTAAGAAGAAGGGTGTTAACCCCGGTGTCATGGCTAAATTCCCAACCTGGCCACCTAGTCATCCCCTTCATTCCTAATTGGCATATATCATTCCTCACCTCTCCACCTGATAGCTGATGTGTGGTGAACGTTCTGGCACAAAAATGGTCACCGTGCATCAGCCAGGTAGGTGCTACAAGTTGATGGTGGATGAGGTGAGTTTCCATGTAAAGCCTTTTGAGTACCTCAGTTGGTAGAAAAGCACTATATAAATTCAATCAATTATTATTTACATCACCCGCCATCACATTTTTGGAGAGTTATTTATCAAATAGAACCCAGAGAGTGTYCTTCAATGGAAGCTTCTCTAACATCAGATATGTACAGTGCGGTGTCCCTCAGGGCAGTTGCCTTGGGCCGATAGCCTTATCTATTTTTACAAATTATTTGCCACTGGTCTTACAAGAAGCTAGAATGACTATGCATGCGGATGATTCCACACTCTACATGTCAGCACCCAAAGCCAGTGAGCTCACTGAAATTCTAAATAAGGAGCTACAGTCAGTATCAGAATGGGTGATTAATAATAAACTGGTCTTTAATACATCTAAAACTAAAAGMATTGAATTTGGTTATAAGCATTTTCTAAGACCTAAAACTCAACTGGAGTTGTACATAAAGGGTGTGACCATTGAGCAAGATGAGGAAGCTAAACTACAAGGTATAATATTGGATGGTGAATTATCATGGTCAAGTCATATTGCTAAAGTTGTTGTGAAGATGGGGAGGGGTATGTCTGTTATAACAAGATGTTCTGCGTTTTTTATACAAAAATCAACTGTACTAGTTGTTCAGGCTCTGGTTTTGTCCCATCTTGATTACTGTCCAGTAATATGGTCAAGTGCTGCACAGAAAGAACTAGCAAAGCAGCAGCTGGCTTAAAACAGAGTAGCACAACTTGCCCTTAACTCCAAAACTACCATCAACAACATGCAAGACAGTATTTTCTTTGTTGTGGGTTTACTCGTTGAGAGATGAACATGATCGCATGGAACTCCTTTCCATCTCCAATAGCAAAATTACCTTTATAAAACTAATGGAACGATAGAAACTGTGAGGGGACGCGCGCACACACACACACACACACACACACACACACACACACACACACACACACACACACACACACACACACACACACAGTTACACACTGTCACGCCCTGACCATAGAAAGCTGTTTATTCTCTATGTTGGTTGGGGCGTGATAGTGACTAGGGTGGGTCATCTAGGTGATTAATGGTTTATGTTGGCCTGGTATGCTTCCCAATCAGAGACAGCTGTTTATCGTTGTCTCTGATTGGGGATCATATTTAGGCAGCCATTTCCCCTTTGTGTTTTGTGGGATCTTGTCTAAAGTTAGTTGCCTTTGTGCACACCAGTAGCTTCACGTTTCGTTCAGTATTTTGTTGTTTTTGTTCGGTGTTCATTTAAATWAAAGAAAATGTACGCCTACCACRCTGCACCTTGGTCCAATCCTTACGACGATCGTGACAGACACACTCCTACACACACATTATTTGTTTAGTGTGACTGTCCTTGTCTAGCATATCCATGTTTTGCAGTGTTTTGTGTTTTTTGTGGACCCCAGGAAGAGAAGCTGCTTCTGCAAAAGCTAAATGGGGAACTAAAAATATATAAAAAATGGGATGTTTTCTCAAAAGGAAGTATGTAAATGATGTAGAATAGACTAAACACACACACACACATTGATGTATAATTGAAGTAATCCTGTACACTAGCTGAGGTACACAGGCAGCGGGTTGAAACACTCTGATGTGACTGGCAGCTTAAGGCAGTCAGATCAGCCTGGTCACAGCACCCTTTAATATAATATAAAAGCACCCTCTAATGAAAACATGAATAAACATATTGCTACACGATGACACATCAAGGGCAAACTGCCACTCATTAATTCATTAACCACAAAATATAGGAAGTGACAAGTTAGTTACTCAAGACATTAAATAAAAAAATATGCTAATGTCCCCGACCAGTTTTACACCAATGAATTCAACATTTTAGAGGAAATAATTTCAGACTATATTTCAATTATAGATTACTAGAACATTTCTCAGAGAGAGAGAGGGAGAGAGAGAGAGAAAGAGAGAGAGAGAGAGAGCGCGAGAGAGATGATTGTACAGTACAGTTTTCACCAAGCTGTATGGTTAAACTGCACCACTCCCGGTTCTACAAGACAGAGAGGATTAAACAAAAGCTTAGTAACAGTAAAAAGACAGGCCAGTGTGGAGTATCAAAACACTCCTGCTGAAGTGAACCCAAATGGAAGACAGATTATTAATATTAGAGCTAATTCAGGAACAGCTGGCAACACCAGATCCTTAGTTTAAGTTTCTCTATTTTTCACAACAATCGAATAATGTTTTATTTATCATTAGTCGTCGCCAGATAACAAAAATCTCAACATTCTGACCCACTGAACATTTCATTAAGGCCTGCTGTAATAACTGTGTGTGTGTGTTTGTGTGCCGTTCTGCGGAGCGTAGAGATCGTATCTCCAGCAGCAGTCTCCCTCCATAGTCTACACCAGCAGACTCCTCAGTGGCCAATTAGAACACAGAAGTAATCTGACTGGGCACCACGCGCAATGATCGATTTATCCCACACATGTAACATATGTAACGTGTTACTGTGTCCCCTGTGTGTGTGTGTGTGTGTGTGTGTGTGTGTGTGTGTGTGTGTGGTGGTGTGTGTGTGGTGTGTGTGTGTGTGTGTGTGTGTGTGTGTGTGTTGTGTGTGTGTGTGTTGTGGTGTGTGTGTGTGGTGTGTGTGTGTGTGGTGTGTGTTGTGTGTGTGTGTGTGTGTGTGAAGACAACAATATGTGTTCACATCCATAAAGTTTTAAGCAATTGTGTCAGTAACAGAGTGCCTGCTGTTTAGTGAATCATTGTGGTCAGTAACAGAGTGCCTGACTGTTTAGTGAATCATGTGTCAGTAAGAGTTCCCGCTGGTTAGTGAATCATTGTGTCAGTAACAGAGTGCCTGCTGTTTAGTGAATCATTGTGTCAGTAACAGAGTCTGCTGTGTTTATGATCTTGTGTCAGTACAGAGTGCGCTGGTGTTTGTGAATCAGTGTGTGTCAGTAAACAGAGTGACTGCAGTTTAGTGAATCATTGTGTCAGTAACAGAGTGCCTGCTGTTTAGTGAATCATTGTGTCAGTAACAGAGTGCCTGCTGTTTAGTGAATCATTGTGTGACTGTGTGTATTCGTAACATGCCACAATGTAAGTGAAATGAATACATCAGCTAACGTGCTATAGTTGACCCTGGCGTCCTCACAAGGGATCCCCCTGTGACTCTCTGGTGCTATATACTGTAAGCTAGTCTGCTATAGGAGGATACTCACTAGATGGTCATACTAGAAATGACTTAATTGGCGGTATTGTCGTCAAAAATAAGGAGGAAGTCCATGATCTATTATTACCAAAGTTTTGTTAAGGTTTATGATACAAAGGTATTTGCGGCTACTTCTGTCCTGTCCTGCATAGACGGGTAGTAAAGACGGACAGTAGACGTCTCTGTGTGTTAAAGTTATAACCAGCTCTGTGATCAGACYACTGAGTTGAAACAATACTCCCTGTCTCTTTATCGCTCCTTCTGAGAGGCTTCAGGGACCAAGGAGCCAGGGAGAGACAGAGACAGAGAAGGAGTGGAGAGGGAAGGAGAGGTGAGGTGGAGATAGGAGGAGTTGAGTGGGTAGGAGACCGAGGAGGGGAGGCTGGCTGTCAGAGAGACAGGCGTTCGATTGGGTTGGGAGCGGGCTCTCTCTCTCTCTCTATTTCCATCTTTCCCTCCCCTCCCTTCTTCCCTCCCGTCTTCCCTCCCACTGACAGCTGTTCTACAGGCCTTTCACAGAGTCCCGATAATCACTGCGCCTATAGACAGACACATCCATTTAACAGCAGCTACTGTAGCATGGTTCTATACAGTACCACACATACGGAATAGGAKACACACTGTGTGCTTGAGTGGAGCACTAAAGCCTATCCTGCCATGAACTTGTGTGCGATCCTTTCAGACTCACAGCTCCAATAGGGAGAAACACTTCACCGTAGCTGCAGTACACCTCTATAGAACTGGTGTAACCGTAGGACTTCAATCTCTTTCAGATCAACTGGGCAATATAATACACAGTTTCCCCTCTCAACCCATTGAGCCTTGTCTAAACCTCATTTCGTTTGGGGATATAAAAGGGAAAGACTCTGTGAGGATCTACTGTTAGGAGCTCTCTGTGGCTGTGAATGGGTCCCTGGGGAGTCTGTGATGTGATCCTGAGGAGGAGGAGGAGGAGGAGGAGGGTGAAGCGAAGAGGAAAGGCACATCTGACATCGCTCCAAATCTCTCACATCAATAAAGGAGGGTTCACAGTTTGCCATCATGTCTCTCCTCAGAGCACTTTCACTATCTCCCTCTCTCTTCCTCCCTCTCGCCATCGCTCTCTGTGTTTCTCCCCTAAGGTATGGTGCCTGTGGCTCTCTCCTCTTTACCATCTCTCTCTCCGGCTCTCTCCTTCTCTCTCTAAAAGCGTAGGGATTTGCCGGCTAACCCCGCAGTATTAGCGTGTTGACTCAAGGTGATCGGATGCACTTTGTCGGGGCGATGGACAAACCGTGTGTTTTCCTGGCTGTCCACACACACACACACGGATAAATGTCAGAGAGCAGAGCAAATCTTCTAAATGGTAGGTCACCAGAACCCTTAGGACCCCTCTCACTCTACGGCCGTCCACATATTGCCCGCCTCGAAAAAACAAACAGTGAGGGATCAAATGCTCTCAGGGAGGGAGGGAGGGAGGGAGGGAGGGAGGGAAGGGAGGGAGGGAGGGAGAAGAGAAGTTTACAGGAGCTCCGTTCTGAATCAAGATTGTGAGTCACTATGGATCTGAGTGTCGCGCCCCTCTCTCTGACAGTCTCTCTCTCTGACAGTCTCTCTCTCTCTGACAGTCTCTCTCTCTGACAGTCTCTCTCTCTCTGACAGTCTCTCTCTCTCTCTGACAGTCTCTCTCTCTGACAGTCTCTCTCTCTGACAGTCCTCTCTCTCTCTGACAGTTTCTCTCTCTTCTCTGACAGTCCTCTCTCTCTGACAGTCTCTTTCTCTCTGACAGTCTCTCTCTCTCTGACAGTCTCTCCACTCTCTGACAGTCTCTACTCTCCTCTGACAGTCTCTCTCCTCTCTGA
>NW_019943876.1:139115-167305 GCF_002910315.2 Salvelinus sp. IW2-2015
CACTGTCTTCTGCTTTCAGTTGCTGTCGGTTTTGTACACAAAAACTCAAACACAGGATGCATTCATCAGCAGTATCATAGCAACCATGTAATGGAGGATGCATGTCTCTGTTTGTGTATCTGGGTTGAGTGACAGCTGTAAATGATGTGGAAAAGGTCATTCAGCTCATTTTGATTAGCAAGCAGGTAGTGATGTTCCTCACCCTCCAGTCTGATTGGCCATTGAGTTTCAGCCTTTTTGATGTTTCTATTGTTTGCTGGCTGCAACCCTCCAACGGAAATGGAAACATTTGACTGACACGGTCCTTTGAAGGTGTTTCACACGGTGTGTGTGTAGGTGTCCTTTTCCAGTGCAGTGCTCGAGGCCACTTGAGAAAGTAAATGTGTTTTGTCGCCAGCCCTCAGATCATGTGTGTAGGAGGGTGAAGAGCTCTACACGGGTTATGATATCATACAGCCTTCTGACAACCAATGTAATCTAATAGTAGATCCTCCTGAACACTGCCTCATCTGGAGGCCAGAGAGGCTGTGTCCCACATGGAACCCTATTCCCTTTATAGTGGACTACTTCTGACCAGGGCCCATAGGGAATGAGGTGCAATTTGGGACACACCCTCCATTGTATTTCCATACACATACAGGGTTGAATCACAATATAACACTGCATATATCCGTCTCTCTCTCTCTCTCGCTGAGCACATTTAACAGTCCATTCAAACCCGCTCTAGCTCATAGATGCTGCCAGAGCAACCATGACACAGTGGTACAAATGGTAATGATCTATGGGTAACATTTACTTATTGGGAGTCCCATTGAKACCAAGGTCTCTTTTGAAAGACAACCATGCAACTTACAATTACGCAACAAATGACACAGGAAATACACACCAACAAAAATGTATAAAAAAAAATACAAAGCAAATACAAAACAAATAAGGGCTCACCCTCCCCTCCCCTTTCTKCCTTTCTTTCGTCTCTCTCCTCTTTCTACCTGATGCTGGCCCATGTTGACTCCAATGCTTCCCACAGTTGTGTCAAGTTGGCTGGATGTCATTTGGGTGGTGGACCATTCTTGATACACATGGTAAACTGTTGAGTGTGAAAAAYCCAGCAGCGTTGCAGTTCTTGACACAAACCAGTGTGCCTGTCCCCTACTACCATTCACCTGGTCAGTCTATGTCACTGAAAGAGCAGGTGTTCTTAATGTTTAGCATGCTTAGTGTATAATTCTGTCAGTGAAGTTATGATTCTAGTGATAGCCTATATGAYAACAAAACATCTTTATCTTTACATTCCAATTCATATCAGGTCATGTTATACTCGTCGAGCCAAGAATCGAGCCCCCCCCATGTCCACCCTTATCTATCACACTCTCCCCACTTGAAATTTCTGTGGAATCTCACGCCTACACTTATTAATGACAAAAACAAAGTTAAATGAGAAGTAGGCATTGGTCTGACGCTGAAAAATCTATTTCAGAGGAATAATGCACTTTACAGTGTCCTGCTCTTAAAATTATATATATATATTATAAGGTTACTGCCTTATTCCAAAATTAATTTCAATTTTTTTTCCCCCTCATCAATCTACACACAATACCCCATAATGACAAAAAAAAATGTTTTTGGGACATTTTTGCAAATGTTTTAAAATGAAAAACTGATATATCACAAGTATTCAGATCCTTTACTCAGTACTTTGTTAAAGCACCTTTGGCAGCGATTGCAGCCTCGAGTCTTCTTGGGTATGATGCTAAAAGCTTGGCACACCTGTATTTGGGGAGTTTCTCCCATTCTTCTCTGCAGATCCTCTCAAGCTTGGATGGAGAATGTTGCTGCTGTGTGCTATGGGTCGTTGTCCTGTTGGAAGTTGAACCTTTGCCCCAGTCTGAGGTCCTGAGTGCTCTGGAGCAGGTTTCAATCAAGAATCTCTCTGAACTTTGCTCCGTTCATCTTTGCCTCAATCCYGACTAGTCTCCCAGTCCCTGCCGCTGAAAAACATTCCCACAGCATGATGCTGCCACCACCATGCTTCACCGTAGGGATGGTGCCAGGTTTCCTCCAGACGTGATGCTTGGCATTCAGGCCAAAGAGTTCAGTCTTGGTTTCATCCAGGCTGTATCACATCTGGCCGTGATTGAGAGTCCCATAGGGCGGCGGCGTCGTCCGGGTTTGGCCCAGGTAGGCCGTCATTGTAAACAARAATTTGTTCTTAACTGACTTGCCTAGTTAAATAAAGGTTATCTTGTTTCTTATGGTCTGAGAGTCATTTAGGTGTCTTTTCATAAACTACAAGCGGGCTATCATGTGCCTTTTACTGAGGAGTGGCTTCSGTCTGTTCACTCTACCATAAAGGCTTGATTGGTGGAGTGCTGCAGAGATGGTTGTCCTTCTGGAAGGTTCTCCCATCTCCACAGATGAACTCTGGAGCTCTGTCAGAGTGACTATTGGTTCTTGGTCACCTCTCTGACCAAGGCCCTTCTCCCTCGATTGCTCAGTTTGGCTGGGCGGCCAGCTCTAGGAAGAGTCTTCTTCCATTTAAGAATGATGACTGTGTTCTTGGGGATCTTCAATGCTGCAGAGATGTTTTAGTACCCTTCCCCAGATCAGTGCGTTGACACAATCCTGTCTCTTAGCTCTACAGACAATTCCTTTGACCTCATGGTTTTTGCTCTGACATACACTGTCAACTGTAGGTCCTTATATAGACAGGTGTGTGCCTTTCCAAATCATGTCCAATCAATTGAATTTACCACAGGTGGACTACAATCAAGTTGAAGAAACATCTCAAGGATGATCAATAGAAACAGGATGCACCTGTTTTTGCTTTGTCATTATGGGTTATTGTGTGTAGATTGATTAGGGAAAACAATTATTGAATGAATTTTAGAATAAGGCTGTAACGTACCAAAATGTGGAAAAAGTCAAAGGTGTTTGATACCATTCCATTCACGCCATCCCAGCCTCTATTATGAGCCGTCCTCCCCTCAGCAGCCTTCACTGATACGTATCATTAGGCTGTATGAATGGCCGTGCACGCCAGAGTTGTTGACACATATCCAACATATGGGCAAGTCCAGCATCCAGATCAGAGCTGTAAATACAATCAAGATGGCAGAGTTGTTAGTTTGGCACTGGTGATCAGCACACATTTGGATTAAAATGTCACGAAGACAGGAGAAGGAGTGTACTGGAATTTATTCTGGTTGTTCAAAACGGCTGAGTTCTTCAGAAGCTAGAAAGCATGCATTTGCACACTGTTGTGCACAACTGAGGTGCTGTTTACATGTGCATTGGGGGTTTAACATAGCTAGCTACATGTAGCAAGCATTGTTATTTCTCAGCTACAGTTTGAGTTGTGTCCTGTCTGACATTGAAATGTGGCTAGCGCTTACCATAGCTTGGACTATGGAGAAGCTAGAAACTAGTGTTGCAAAAGCCCATTGCATGCATTGTAAGGTAGAAGCGTGAACATTTGCCCAAAGCTTGGTGTTGGTTTTGAACTGATGTACCTAGCTGACTAGCTATGTTTTGTGGAAAATGTAGGACTGGCATTTTGATGTGAGCAAGCTAACGTTAGCTAGCTTCTGTGTCAGGGTCAACTGTTGTTGTCTGGCTAGTTAGCTAGCTACCTAATGGCTGAGGTAATTTGTGTAAACACCTTCCATAACCAAATATAGCTTGCTACCTTTCTTTGCCTGTTCGATAGCTAGCTAGCTTTCCACGGACTGTTCTTAGTTCGCTACAGAGGCTAGGTACTGGACTTTGGAAAAGCAAGCTAACATTAGCTACCTAGCTAATCAAAATGTATGTTTACATTTATTGATTAACCTCAGTTTGAATACCACCATATTGCTATCTAATTAGCTATATGGTKGTCTAACTATATAGCTATATGGTGGCCAAGAGTGTGCAAAGTTGTCATCAAGGCAAAGAGTGGCTACTTTGAAGAATCTCAAATCTCAAATATATTTTGATTTGTTTAACACTTTTTTTGGTCCATGATTCCATATGTGTTATTTCATAGTTTTGATGTCTTCACTATTATTCTACAATGTAGAAAATAGTAAAAATAAAGAAAAACCCTTGAATGAGTAGGTGTGTCCAAACTTTTGACTGGTTCTTGTATCTTTTTTCACACATATTTAACACCTTTTTTGGGGGTAGGCACAAAACTACCTTCATACTTCCATTTTGTTTTTTTAATCCGGTTACCTTCAGACGAGTCCCTTGACACTTTTGGGGGTCGTAGAGAAAACGGAGAACACCATCATGTTMGTGAGAATCTTGCCTCCCCTTAGTTTGTAACCCAAATTGTTCGGACGCTCCAAGCAGAAGTTGGCACATCAACAGTACAAACTTCAGACAAGTCTCCTGACATTTGTGGGGTTTAAAGAGCAAAATTGAGAACACCAACGTGTTCGTGAAAGTCTCCCCAGATAGTTTGTAGGTCAAACGGTTCGGAMACTACGGACGTTTACGTGAGAAGACCCATTTCCGATTAGCTCTGCCAGTTTTCACCGCAGATGCGGAAGTGCGACACTGGCGGATGCTGTGGTTGGAGATGCAGATATCTCTAGTTTAAATTGACAGATTGTGATGGTACTTTTATGTTATGTAATTTAGATTGACGCACCGGTGTGTCTAAGGGGTTAATGGACAGAAATAGGCACGGCAGGGCGATAAATTATACATTTAATAAAACTTTGTCAATGTGACATTTTGGTCACTTTATGAACGCCATAGTCTCGTTTGAATCAGATTTATAGAATTTGAGCTGTGGGTCCAGGAAATACTCTGAAACCTCAATTGCCAACAACCCAAATCTGGTGTCTGACCAATCAAACATGTAAGTAAATTAATGAGCCAAATGTAAAAAACTATGTTGATTTTACAGGTTAAAAAAGGAACGAAAAAAACTTATATAAACTTCAAACCCTACTATGTAAATAGCCCTCGGCTACTCTGTCTATAATAGCTCTGTGGGTTAGACTAATGTRCTAGAAACACCAGGGTTGTGGGTTTGATTCCCRCATGGGCCATAGTGAGGAAAGGCTGTCTGCTATTAGAGATACTGAAAGGGCTTTCTCTGCTGTCTGTCATGGACTCCTTCTTTCTCTCACACACATATCTCCCCTCTCCTTTGAAGGCGAGTGCTGCATGTGACGATCCAGTCTCTTCTGGAAAAGACGATTAGAGCATGTAGAAGAGAAGAGCGAAAACCCTCTCCCTTCCTCCTCCCAACACATTTCTGTCCTATGCAGTCTCTTCCTTGCTCCTCCATACCACCAAAAGAATACAGCAGATGTGACTCCTTCCCGAATTCCTCTACACACCTCTACACACACACAACCTTGGCTGCCATTGTGTTAGACACTAAACAGATTCTTCATCTCTTCTTTCCTGTCACCATCTCGCCTCTCATCTGTTAACCTGCTATTACAAAACCTAATGTGAGTGTGTGTGTGTGGTTATGTAGCTGCCTGATTCCCTATTTCTGCTTTCCAGGCACTTTGACAATGTTTTCCTCAAGCTCCATTACTCCACTTACAGAGAGGAGGAGAGGAGCAGGAGAGGGGAGGGGGAGAGGATCACTTGAAGGGGTAGATTTAAGCAGGAAGGTCAGGGAGAAAGGGAGAGAAAGGCTAAAAGGAGGTACGGTAGAGAATGAGAGGGTCAAATCTGGAAGAAGTGTTAATGATGAGAGGAGGTAAAGGGAGAGGAGAGGAAGAGGGGGGAAAGAAGGGAAGATGAGGTAGGATTAGAAAGAATGGTTAGGGAGAGGGTGTGGTAGAGAGGGAAGAATGTGGAGAGATTGAGAGAGGGGAAATGAGGGAGAGGGTGTGGTAGAGAGGGGAGAGTGTGGAGAGATTGAGAGAGGGGAAATGAGGGAGAGGGGGTAGGGATAGAGATGCGAGCCGGGGGGAAGAAGGGGTGTAGAGAAGAATTGTGAAGAAAAGGGGAAAAGGAGGGAAAATGTATGAAAAGAGGAAAGAAGAAAGTATAGAGGGCTTGGTTGGAGGGGGAGGGGAAAGTAGGGGGTGTAGGGAAATGGAGGAGAGAGTGGGGGACTGAAGGAACTGTGAAGGGAGGAGGGGAGAGAAAGGGTGTGAGAATGGGAAGAGAATGGAGGATTGTGGAACAAGGGCGAGAGAGGGGGTTGTTGGGAAATGGGGTCTCCTGCCAAGTTGCCTGTTTAGCAAACATGATTTGCATAGAACTGATGCGGTGGAGTTCTGTGTCATAGTCATTAGCATACATTTGCATAAAATTAATCTGCAGCCCAATCTCTGCTGCGATTGATTCTGCTGCAGAAAATAAGTCAATAMACAYACWSACACACACACACACACACACACACACACACACACACACACACACACACACACACACACACTGCATACAAACAAAGGTAAACATATTTACAGAGCACAGATGCACACAGAGAAAGACAATGGAGCTCCAACTGGATTGGGTTCGGGTGAGCATGTGTGTGTGTGTTTACATAGTCGGGCAACAGTAATCTCTGGAGGTTGTGTGTGTTTGCATAGTGAGACTGGGCTTTCCTCATGACACACAGTGATGCTTCATAATGATCATACAGCAAATACACTATCAAAACACAACCACACACRCACTCACATGTACTACATGTTAGCCCCCCTGAGATGTAGCCTCGGCCAGGGTTTCCCAAACTCGGTTCTCGGGCCCCCCCTGGGTGTACGCTTTGGTTATTCCCCTCGCACTACTCATTATCAAGAATCAGCTGTGTAGTGCTAMGGTAAAAAACTAAACATGGGAGGGGTGGGGGGGGCCCAGGGGCGAGTTTGAGAAACCCTGGGTTGGGTAACTTTGATGGGGTGGGGGATACAAAAAAATCTGAACTTTTCATGAGGTATACCCACATCCATACCCACACATGCAGTCAGAGCCCTAGCCTTTTGGAGGCCCTAAACAAAATGTTGTCACTTAGAAATGTCCTTGTGTTCCATGAAAACACACGTGAAATTAGTTGCAAAATGAATAGGAAATATAGTCAAGAAGTTGACAAGGTCATAAATAATGATTTTTATTGAAATAATTGTGTCCTTCAAACTTTTCTTTCGTCAAAGAATCCTCCATTTGGAGCAATTACAGCCTTGCAGACCTTTGGCATTCTAGTTCTCAATTTGTTTAGGTCATCTGAAGAGATTATACCCCATGCTTCCTGAATCACCTTCCACAAATTGGATTGGCTTGATGGGCACTTCTTACATACCATACGGTCAAGCTGCTCCCACAACAGCTCAATAGGGTTGAGATCTGGTGACTGTGCTGGCCACTCCATTATAGACAGAATACCAGCTGACTGCTTCTTCCCTAAATAGTTATTGCATAGTTTGGAGCTGTGCTTTGGGTCATTGTCCTGTTGTAGGAAGAAATTGGCTCCAATTAAGCACTGTCCACAGGGTAYGGCATGACGTTGCAAAATGGAGTGATAACCTTCCTTCATCAAGATCCCTTTTACCCTGTACAAATCTCCCTCTTTGCCACCACCAAAGCACCCCYAGACCATCACATKGCCTCCACCATGCTTGAMAGATGGCGTCAAGCACTCCTCCAGCATCTTTTCATTTTTTCTGCATCTCACAAATGTTCTTCTTTGTGATCTGAACACCTCAAACTTCGTCTGTCCATAACACTTTTTTCCAATCTTCCTCTGTTCAGTGTCTGTGTTCTTTTGCCCGTCTTAATCTTTTCTTTTTATTGGCCAGTCTGAGATATGGCTTTTTCTTTACAACTCTGCCTAGAAGGCCAGCATCCCGGAGTCGCCTCTTCACTGTTGACGTTGAGACTGGTGTTTGCAGGTACTATTTAATGAAGCTGCCAGTTGAGGACTTGTGTCTCAAACTAGACACTCTAATGTACTTGTCCTCTTGCTCAGTTGTGGACCGGGGCTTCCAACTCCTCTTTCTATTTCGGTTAGTGCCAGTTTGCGCTGTTCTGTGAAGGGAGTAGTACACAGCGTTGTGCGAGATCTTCAGTTTCTTAGCAATTTCTCGCATGGAATAGCCTTCATTTCTCAGAACAAGAATAGACTGACGAGATTCAGAAGAAAGTTATTTGTTTCTGGCCATTTTGAGGCTGTAATCGAACCCACAAATGCTGACGCTCCAGATACTCAACTAGTCTAAAGAAGAGCAGTTTTATTGCTTCTTTAATCAGGACAACAGTTTTCAGCTGTGCTAACATAATTGCAAAAGGGTTTTCTAATGATAAATTAGCCTTTTAAAATGATAAACTTGGATTAGCTAACACAACGTGCCATTGGAACACAGGAGTGATGGTTGCTGATAATGGGCCTCTGTACGCCTATGTAGATATTCCATTAAATCGTTCCATCAGCCGTTTCCATCTCCAATAGTCATTTTACAACATTAACAATGTCTACACTGTAATTCTGATCAATTTGATGTTATTTTAATGGACAAAAAAATGTGCTTTTCTTTCAAAAACAAGGAAATGTCTAAGTGACCCCAAACTTTTGAACTGTAGTGTGTATATATATATATATATATCAAATCAAATCAAATTTTGTTTGTTTCATTCGCCGAATACAATAGGTGTAGTAGACCTTACAGTGAAATGCTTACTTACAAGCCCATAAGAAAAAAACATAAAAACATAGATAAGTAAAAAATTGAAAATAAAAGTAACAAATAATTAAACAGCAGCAGTAAAATAACAATAGCGAGACTATATACAGGGGGTACCAGTAGAGAGTCAATGTGCGGGGGCACCATCTCCCGTCTGGATTACTGCAACTCGCTGTTGGCTGGGCTCCCTGCCTGTGCCATTAAACCCCTACAACTCATCCAGAACGCCGCAGCCCGTCTGGTGTTCAACCTTCCCAAGTTCTCTCACGTCACCCCGCTCCTCCGCTCTCTCCACTGGCTTCCAGTTGAAGCTCGCATCCGCTACAAGACCATGGTGCTTGCCTACGGAGCTGTGAGGGGAACGGCACCTCCGTACCTTCAGGCTCTGATCAGGCCCTACACCCAAACAAGGGCACTGCGTTCATCCACCTCTGGCCTGCTCGCCTCCCTACCTCTGAGGAAGTACAGTTCCCGCTCAGCCCAGTCAAAACTGTTCGCTGCTCTGGCACCCCAATGGTGGAACAAACTCCCTCACGACGCCAGGTCAGCGGAGTCAATCACCACCTTCCGGAGACACCTGAAACCACACCTCTTTAAGGAATACCTAGGATAGGATAAAGTAATCCTTCTAACCCCCCCCCCCTTAAAAGAGTTAGATGCACTATTGTAAAGTGGTTGTTCCACTGGATATCTTAAGGTGAATGCACCAATTTGTAAGTCGCTCTGGATAAGAGCGTCTGCTAAATGACTTAAATGTAAATGTAAATGTAATTGAGGTAATATGTGCATGTAGGTAGAATTAAAGTGACTATGCATAGATAATAAACAGAGAGTAGCAGCAGCGTAAATGAGGGTTCTGGGTAGCCCTTTGATTAGCTGTTCAGGAGTCTTATGGCTTGGGGGTAGAAGCTGTTAAGGCTTTTGGACCTTGACTTGGGGCTCTGGTACCGCTTACCGTGCAGTAGCTGGAGTCTTTGACAATTTTTAGGGCCTTCCTCTGACACCGCCTGGTACAGAGATCCTGGATGGCAGGAAGCTTGGACCCAGGGATGTACTGGGCCATACGCACTACCCTCTGTAGTGCCTTTCGGTCAGAGGCCGAGCAGTTGCCTTACCAGGCGGTGATGCAATCAGTCAGAATGCACTCGATGGTGCAGCTGTAGAACCTTTTGAGGATCTGAGGACCCATGCCAAATCTTTTCAGTCTCTTCACGACTGTCTTGGTGTGTTTGGACCATGATAGTTTGTTGGTGATGTGGACACCAAGGAACTTGAAGCTCTCAACCTGCTCCACTGCAGCCCCGTTGATGAGAATGGGGGCGTGCTCGGTCCTCCTTTTCCTGTAGTCCACAACCATCTCCATGTGCTTCAACACATGTTTCCTGAGTTAATTAAGCAATTAACGTCCCATCATGCTTAGGGTCATGTATAAAAATGCTGGGCAGGCCATTATTTTGGCTACCATGGCTTTGCCCTAAAGATGACAATGCCCTCATCCACAGGGTACGAGTGGTCACTGAATGGTTTGATGAGCATGAAAACGATGTAAACCATGGCGGTGTCAGTCAGCAGATCTCAACCCAATTAAACACTTAGGGGAGAATCTGGAGTGATGCCTGAGACAGCGTTTTCCACCACCATCAACAAAACACTAGATTATGGAATTTCTCGTGGAAGAATGGTGTCACATCCCTTCACTAGAGTTCCAGACTCTTGTAGAATCTCTGCCAAGGTGCATTGAAGCTGTTCTGGCTCATGGTGGCCCAACACCCTATTAAGACACTTTATGTTGCTACTCTAACTTGATTGACAGCCTGAAATGGCTTCTTGGTGTCTAGTTATGAGGTTGGGAGATTGGGAACCTATCTGGGCTAGCTAAAGCCAACTTCATAAAATTGCTAGGTGGTTAGTAGTATTACAGAGAAACAACAACAAAACTTTATTTAAAGAAATTACATTTAAAAAAGGATACATCTGAGTGTGCACATGCCCCTGTTCTCCCTATAGGCATGATACATTTTTGACACACACACACACACACACGCACGGACACATAGGCAGACACACACACACACACACACACACACACACACACACATCCAAGGACAAAGTCATAACCTTGCTCATTAATTCCATGAAGTAGAGAGAATAGAAAAAGAAGAGGAGAGCACAGCATGAAAGATTCCTCCACTAATCACTTCATCCTCTGATCAATCACAACTATAGAGCATGAAATAACACACATCCTATTCCCAGGCTCCAGCCATTGCTCAAACCCGTGTGTAAGTGTGTGTGTGAGAGAGTGTGTTTGAGTGCGTGCACGCGTGAATCTACATGGGAGCACAGACATCAATCCTCTGGGGCTTTTCAAGGCCTACAGTCTTTTATTTTGTCTGTGTTATGTGACAGAGAGACGGTGCAGTGGGGAAGGAATCTCTGGTTCTCATTCTTTCTCTCTTTTTTTTCTCATATTATACCCCATTTTTCATCTTGTCTCATCACTGCAACACCCAACAGGCTCAGGAGTTGCAGTTCTTTAACAACTGTCTGCTTAACCCGGAAGCCAGCAGCACCAATGTGTTGGAGGAAACACCATTCAACTGACAACTGAGGTCAGCCTGCAGGTGCCCATCCAGCCACAAGGACTCCCGGGCCAAACCCTCCCCTAACCCAGATGACACTGGGCCAATTATGCACTGCCCTATGGGACTCCCGATCATGGCCGGTTGTGATACAGTCAGGGATTGAACCCGGGTCTGTAGTAACGTCTCTAGCACTGTGATGCAGTGCCTTAGAACGCTGCGCCACTTGAGAAGCCCTCATTCTTCCTCTCTGACGAGGGACTGGTCCACACCTGGGAGATCAGGTGAGTGGACCCTCTGGGCAATCAGTGACTATCATTCAGTGTCTATCTTTGTGGTGCTAGGAATACAGACACTCAATGTCATTGGACAGCTGTCCCCATCTCTGATTGGTTGTTAAACCTGTGTGAGGTGGTCCCCTCCCTTCATTACAGTAATGCATCTGCATATTCGAATCAGGACAACAGAGATTCCAGAGAAGGAGGGATGTAAATGTAAAGAAAGGGTGAGGGGGAGGGGAGATGGATGAAGAGGAGAGAAAGCTGGCTTGTTTCCCATGAGAACAGTCCCACAGGCAAGTTAGGGTGGTTTAATGAACCACACTCACATGATGAGTAACCTTTATTGAGACATAAATAGACCTGCCTTGGCTAACAAAGTCTTGAGGTAGGCAGATGACCCGTGTTCAAATCCCATCACACATGTGTATGTCATTTAGCATTTCTCCTTCAAATGTCCTGATAAAATCAGTCACATCACAAACACATTAAGTGTGTGTGTGTGTGTGTGTGTGTGTGTGTGTGTGTTTTCCTCTGTCTCTGCAGGAGAGCAGCTCCAGCCTTAATGAGGCTGTTAATTAGTGTGTTTTTAGAATCTACATCTAATGAGACTGTTACAGTGTTACAGTGGAGCAGTAGGCACACAAACACACACTACTTTCTATGCTCTGCTTCAGAAGGTTTGGAGTTCAGTTTCTAAACCTTTATTCAGCAGTATTCAATTCAGCTCAGATCAAGTCAGAATTAAAGCTTCCAATGAAACAAACACCCCCACATCTCTGTCATGGTTTAAACCATATATTTCTATGTGGAGGCGCTGTCCACTCAATAGTGCTGAATTTTGACCTCATCTGAGCTCCTTTATGCATAGATTTAACTTTGAACGTCCTCTTTTTTATAATTTGTTTGCTATTCGTCCTTGATTTTTTTTAAAGGCATTTATTCCAATGCGTTCGATTTATCAGTTGATTTATCATTGTTTGCTTTTGTTCGTCAGCTGTTTAGAGCGCTCATTGCTTAGTTTTTCAGGTGTGATGTCGGGTATTGATGGTCTCTCTGCCGTCCATGGCCAGAAGTAATAGACCATTTATTTAGCTTTATTCTTCTATATCAAAATGTGTTTTCATTCCTGGCTCAGCTGATGATTGTTGACAATATCACCAGACAAATAGCCTACATTCTAGACACCAATGTGCATCTAATCCATCCAACAAGTCTATGTTAATGACAGTAGGCCTATACTCTTTCGGTTGCAAGCATTCAATTTTGCAAAGGTATAGGCCTAAACATTTTTGGGATTTGTGTGCCCATGAGAACTGTTTTCACGGCGAAACATCATGAAATGTATCGTAGGCATAGTTCGACTTACAGTGCATTTTCAGAGTTCTCCAAGATCCAGGATTCATACAAGGTTTCAGTTCAATGTTGTAACTCAATTGTTAAATGCTTAATAATGACAAATAACACTGTCATAAATGTAATTCATGTAAGGAAAGAAAGGTAGGGTTTTATGTCACACGATCTGGGAAGACTCAAAGCATTATGGACAACTCATGGTGTCACTAGGGTGTAAAACATGTTTTGATTCAACTCAACCTATATTGAATGAAGGCTACATATTGTATGTGTTCATGTGTTTAAAATTGCCTTGGCTGAAATGGTAGGCTACCGGCAGTGGTATAGGCCTAGTGGAGGAAAAATGCAAGTAAATGCTGTTTACCCACCTTTTTCATAGAAAAGCATTGAAAGCACAGGGAGAGTGACTTTTTTCACCGCGACCGGCAATCAGACTTTACCCACTCATTTTTTTACCATTACACACTGTCTACTGGTAGGCCTATTAGAAGTTCATGGTAATACACTTTTGTAGACTCGTCTAGTAAGTTGACCGTGTGTGTCAGGGTGACCATCCCATTTTACCCGGGACAGTTTAAGCCCCATTTCAGCTATTCTGACTTTTCAGGCTACAAAAAAGGTCAATTTGTGAGTACGACTCATCAATTAATGCAGGACTAATCAATGGCAACTGCTGAATGTCATTTGACAAATTTCTTGGTGTTGTCACGGCCGTTGTAAGGAGGAGAACAAGGCGCAGCGTGGTATGCATACATACTTATTTATTTTAACGAATGAACACTGAACAAACTAACAAAATAACAAAACAAACCGTGAAGCTATATGGATAGTGCAGACAGGCAACTAAACATAGAACAAGAACCCACAAACACCAAAGGGTAAATGGCTACCTAAATATGATCCCCAATCAGAGACAACGATAAACAGCTGCCTCTGATTGGGAACCATATCAGGCCACCATAGACATACAAAAAACCTAGACCTACAACAACCCTTGACATACAAAAAACAATAGACAATACAAAAACTAACGTACCCACCCTAGTCACACCCTGACCTTACCAAAATATAAAGAAAACAGATATCTCAGGTCAGGGCGTGACAGGGGTTTTGTAACAATCTATTAAATTGCACGAGTATACCAGTGAAGGCTCCTCAGAGGAAGAAGGGGAGGGCCATCCTCCTCAGAGAATTTCATAAAAATATACATTTTCAACATTAAAAAAATTATCATATTCAGATAAAACTATACTAAATATATTCACATGGCACCAAATCATTTATTTAAACACACTGTTTTGAAATGAAGGTCTACAGTAACCTCAACAGCTCTCTGTAGGGTAGAACCATGGTGTAGCCGGAGGACAGCTAGCTTCCGTCCTCCTCTGGGTACATTGATTTCAATACAAAACCTAAGAGGCTCATGGTTCTCACCCCCTTCCATGGACCAACATAGTAATTATTACAACTTCTGGAGGACGTCCTCCAACCTATCAGAGCTCTTGCAGCATGAACTGACGTGTTGTCCACCCAATCAAAGGATCAGAGAAAGTGCATAAAATGTGGTGAGTAGTTGACTCAAAGAGAGAGAAAGACAATAGTTGAACAGTTTTGAACAAATTAATTAATTCCAAAATGAAGGAGAAGCAAGAGAGAGATAGAGAGAGATTTTGTATTTTTTTTTCACTTGCAAATGCAGCTAGCTAGTTTAGCCTACTCAAACAAAGGGATGCTAGCTGGCTATGACTATCAAATAAAATTGTATTGGTCACATGCGCTGAATACCGTGAAATAGAGTTAAGAAAATATTTACAAAATAACTAAAGTAAAAAATTAAATAAAAAGTAACACAATAAAATAATAATAATAACTAGGCTGTATACACGGGGTACCGGTACCAAGTCAATGTGCAGGGGAACAGGTTAGTCAAGGTAATTTTTACATGTAGGTAGGGGTAAAGTGTCTATGCATAGATAATAAATAGCAAGTAGCAGCTGTGTAAAAACAGAGTGGGGGGGTGTCAATGTAAATAGTCCGGGTGGCCATTTGATTAATTGTTCAGCAGTCTTATGGCTTGGGGGTAGAAGTGGTTAACGAGCC
The DNA here is from genome assembly GCF_002910315.2 of Salvelinus sp. IW2-2015. Classification (NCBI taxonomy): domain Eukaryota; kingdom Metazoa; phylum Chordata; class Actinopteri; order Salmoniformes; family Salmonidae; genus Salvelinus; species Salvelinus sp. IW2-2015. The sequence goes on from NW_019943876.1 coordinate 154,065, forward strand.
TGTTGAACCTAGAGTTGGCGCTCTGGTACCGCATGCCGTGTGTTAGCAGAGAGAACAGTCTATCACTTGGATGACTGGAGTCTTTGACAATTTTTTGGGCCATCCTCTGACACCGCCTAGTATATAGGTCCTGGATGCCAGGAAGCTTGGCCCCAGTGATGTACTGGGCCGTACGCAGTACCCTCTGTAGCGCCTTACAATCTGATGCCGAGCAGTTGCCATACCAGGCGGTGATGCAACCGGTCAGGATGCTCTCGATGGTGCAGCTGTAGAACTTTTTGAGGATATGGGGACCCATGTCAAATCTTTTCAGTCTCCTGAGAGGGAAAAGGTTTTGTCGTGCCCTCTTCATGACAGTCTTGGTATGTTTGGACCGGGAACTTGAAACTCTTGACCTGCTCCACTACAGCCCCGTTGATGTTAATGGGGACCTGTTCAGCCCACCTTTTCCTGTAGTCCATGATTAGCTCCTTTGTCTTGCTCACATTGAGGGAGAGGTTGTTGTCCTGGCACCACACTGCCAGTTCTTTGACTTCCTCCCTATTGGCTGTCTCATCATTGTCATGGATCAGGCCTACCACTGTTGTGTCGTCAGCAAACTTAATGATGGTGTTGGAGTCGTGTTTGGCCACGCAGTCGTGGGTGAACAGGGAGCACGGGAGGGGACTAAGAACACACCCCTGTGAGGCCCCAGTGTTGAGGATCAGCGTGTCCGATGTGTTGTTGCCTACCCTTACCACCTTGGGGTGTCCCGTCTGGATGTCCTGGATCCAGTTGCAGAGGGAGGTGTTTAGTCCCAGGGTCCTTAGCTTAGTGATGAGCTTTGTGGGCACTATGGTGTTGAATGCTGTGCGGTAGTCAATGAACAGGGGCAGCAGGTATCCTAGTGGTTAGAGTGTTGGACTTGTAACCGAAAGGTTGCCTGATCGAATCCCCGAGCTGACAAGGTAAAAATCTGTCATTCTGTCCCTGAACAAGGCAGTTAACCCACTGTTCCTAGGCCATCATTGAAAATAAGAATTTGTTCTTAACTGACTTACCTAGTTAAATTAAGGTAAAATGAAAAATGTAAAAAACAGCTTTCTCACATAGGTGTTCCCTCTGTCCAGGTGGGAAAGGGCAGTGTGGAGTGTGGAGTGTGATTGAGATTGTGTCATCTGTGGATCTGTTGGGGCAGTATGTGAATTGGAGTGGGTCTAGAGTTTCCAGGATGATGGTGTTGATGTGAGCCATGACCAGCCTTTCAAATCACTTCATGGCTACTGAATTGAGTGCTACGGGGCAGTAGTCATTTAGGCAGGTTACCTTCCCTTTCTTAGGCACAGGGACTATGGAGGTCTGCTTGAAACATGTAGGTATTACAGACTCGGCCAGGGAGAGGTTGAAAATGTCAGTGAAGACACTTGCCAGTTGGTCCGCGCATGCTCTGAGTACACGTCCTGGTAATCCGTCTGACTCTGCAGCCTTGATGGTGTTGGTCTTGCTCACATCGGCTACGGAGAACGTGAAGCAACACAACACTGGAACTCTTCCAAGTGAAAGGTAAGCTTTTGGTTTTACAAATGTATTGCCACCAGGGCCCACTGGTGTAAGTACTAAACAGCTTACTGACTGTACACTGTAACATTACTGCATGATTGTAGCGGGTTTACTAACTCGTTAGTTCTATTAGCTATGTTGACTATGACGGTACTTCAGCTAATATGGTGACAACGATGTAGGCTGTGTGTGGCGGTTATGATATGGCTTGGCTTGGAAAGGTTTTTTCACCTGGTCACATACAGCTGATGTGTTGTGCATTGAAGTCCACAAGCGAAGGGAAAAAGTGAGAGGAGGAGAGTGCATAGATGTGAAAAGGAATAGAACGTGGCTACTATGAAAGTGAACTGTGTTTTACATGTGATCAGGGATGTATTCATTCTGCCGATTCTGTTGAAAAACGTTTCTTAAACGGAAGCAAATGGACCGAAACAGGTGAAAACATACATGAATTTGGACAATAGAAACTCTGGTTTGCAACTGGTTGGGCTAATGATTACACCCTAGATCAGCTAGATGAAGGCAAGAGTGTGCAAGGCGGTATTGAATGTGTCACTGTCTGTCCATGTGTCACTGTCTTTCTGTCACCTTAAATCTTTCTCTCGACCTGTGTGCACCTACGTTGTAAACTTTCATTCATAGGCTAGGTTGTAGTTACCTCATGATGAGTATAGGGAACATTTGAGTATCATGTAGTAGCCTAAACTGTTGAACAGACTGATACATACTCAATAACACAGCTGCACGTGAGCTCTCACATTTTTCAACATGTTCTTTACAAAAGGATTGATTTGGAGTTAGATAAACTAACTCCTGCTGTTCAAAGACCATTCACTGGCATTTTCTACAAGAAATCTGCCTCCATAAATAAAAGCTTCTCCCAAGTGGGTGTGACACCTACAGTCGTGGCCAAAGTTTGCTACTTCAGTGTCTTTAGATATTTTTGTCAGATGTTACTATGGAATACTGAAGTATAATTACAAGCATTTCATAAGCGTCAAAGGTTTTTATTGACAATGACATGAAGTTGATACAAAGAGTCAATATTTGCAGTGTTGACCCTTCTTTTTCAAGACCTCTGCAACCCTGGCATGCTGTCCATCCTGACTGATGGCAGCCCATTCTTGCATAAGCAATGCTTGGAGTTTGTCAGAATTTGTGGGGTTTTGTTTGTTCACCCGCCTCTTCAGGATTGACCATAAATTCTCAATGGGATTAAGATCTGGGGAGTTTCCTGGCCATGGACCCAAAATATTGATGTTTTGTTCCCTGAGCCAGTTAGTTATCACTTTTGCCTTATGGCAAGGTGCTCCATCATGCTGGAAAATGCATTGTTCATCACCAAACTGCTCCTGGATGGTTGGGAAAGGTTGCTCTCGGAGGATGTGTTGGTACCATTCTTTATTCATGGCTGTGTTCTTACGCAAAATTGCGAGTGAGCCCACTCCCTTGGCTGAGAATCAACCCCACACGTGAATGGTCTCAGGATGCTTTACTGTTGGCATGACACAGGACTGATGGTAGCGCTCACCTTGTCTTCTCCGGACAAGCTTTTTTCCGGATGCCCCAAACAATCGGAAAGGGGATTCATCAGAGAAAATGACTTTACCCCAGTCCTCAGCAGTCCAATCCCTGTACCTTTTGTAGAATATAAGTCTGTCCCTGATGTTTTTCCTGGAGAGAAGTGGCTTCTTTGCTGCCCTTCTTGACACCAGGCCATCCTCCAAAAGTCTTTGCCTCAGTGTGCGTGCAGATGCACTCACACCTGCCTGCTGCCATTCCTGAGCAAGCTCTGTACTGGTGGTTCCCCGATCCCGCAGCTGAATAAACTTTAGGAGACAGTCCTGGCGCTTGCTGGACTTTCTTGGGCACCCTGAAGCCTTCTTCACAACAATTGAACCGCTCTCCTTGAAGTTCTTGACGATCCGATAAATGGTTGATTTAGGTGCAATCTTACTGGCAGCAATATCCTTGCCTGTGAAGCCCTTTTTGTGCAAAGCAATGATAAAGGCACGTGTTTCCTTGCAGGTAACCATGTTGACAGAGGAAGAACAATGATTCCAAGCACCACCCTCCTTTTGAAGCTTCCAGTCTGTTATTCGAACTCAATCAGCTTGACAGAGTGATCTCCATCCTTGTCCTCATCAACACTCACACCTGTGTTAACGAGAGAATCACTGACATGATGTCAGCTGGTCCTTTTGTGGCAGGGCTGAAATGCAGTGGAAATGTTTTGGGGGGGTTCAGTTCATTTGCATGGCAAAGAGGGACTTTGCAATTAATTGCAATTCATCTGATCACTCTTCATAACATTCTGGAGTATATGCAAATTGTCATCATACAAACTGAGGCAGCAGACTTTGTGAAAATTTAAATTTGTGTCATTCTCAAAACTTTTGGCCACGACTGTACTCCCGTTGCCTGCTGCACTGCTCCTTGGATTCCACCTGGCGATCTGTTCACCGTCTGCCCTGGCCTGTCTCCCCCTGTCTGGTACAGGTACCACTGCCACACTCCCCCCTCTCTCCCGAGCTTTCACTCGCCTCCAGCACACACGCACTGTTGGGGCGAATGACTCTGAACTTACAATGGCAATTCGTTATATATAATTTTTTTGTGCATTTTGCTATTTGCTTCATGTCTCCTGCATGCTTTGTTGACTACAGACTTTATTTACCCAATCATCGGACAGACTATGTTTCTTCCCACACTCGGGACTCTCTATTGGTTGAACAGACTTTTGGACCCCCATCCTATTCTAACCACCTCTCGCGGGCTTTGTATTCATGTTACCTGATGAAACTGCTGTACAATATGATATTGTTGAATTAAAATATGAATTAAAAACAGGTTCAGACCCTGGTTCGACCGTGATCTTGCAGAGTTACTCCACCTCAAGAATTGCATTTGGCGAAAGGCTCGGCACACGCATACTCAGGCTGACTGGCTCTTGTTCAGGCAAATTAGAAATAAGTGCACTCAGGCTATCCGGAAGGCCAAAGTTAGTTACTTTAAGGAGCAGTTCTCTCTCTGTGCGTCTAACCCCAAGAAGTTCTGGAAAACRGTCAAAGACCTGGAGAATAAACCCTCCTCCTCACAGCTGCCCATGTCCCTTAATGTTGATGATGTGGTTGTTACTGGCAAGAAGCACATGGCTGAGCTCTTTAATCACCACTTCATTAAGTCAGGATTCCTATTTGACTCCGCCATGTCTCCTTGCCCGTCCAACATTTCCTCATCTCCCACCCCTTCTAATGCGACTATCCCTGATGCTTCTCCCTCTTTTTCCTCTCCCCTGCTACAAAGTTTCGCCCCACAGCCAGTCACTGACTCTGAGGTGCTAAAGGATCTCCTTAAAACTTGACCCCCAAAAAACATCTGGGTCAGATGGTTTAGACCCTTTCTTTGTTAAGGTTGCTGCCCCTATCATCGCCAAGCCTATATCCAACCTTTTAACCTGTCTCTCCTTTCTGGGGAGGTTCCCATTGCTTGGAAGGCAGCCCCGGTTTGTCCTTTATTTAAAGGGGATATCAAGCTGATCCTAACTGTTACAGGCCTTCTATTTTGTCCTGTTTATCAAAAGTGTTGGAAAAACTAGTCAATAATCAACTGACGTTTTATTGATGTCTATAGTATTCTCTCGGGTTTCTGCTCAGGTTATGGATCTGTCACTGCAACCTTAAAGGTCCTCAATGATGTCACCATTGCCCTTGATTCTAAGCAATGTTGTGCTGCTATTTTTATTGACTTGGCTTTTGATACGGGAGACCATTCCATTATTGTGGGCCGGCTAAGGAGTATTGGTGTCTCTGATGGGTCTTTGGCCTGGTTTGCGAACTACCTCTCTCAAAGAGTACAGTGTATAAAGTCAGAAAATCTGCTGTCTCAGCCACTGCCTGTCACCAAGGGAGTACCCCAAGGCTTGATCCTAGGCCCCATTCTCTTCTCAATTTACATCAACAGCATAGCTCAGGCAGTAGGAAACTCTCTCATCCATTTAAATGCAGATGATACAGTCTTATACTCAGCTAGCCCCTCCCCGGATTTTGTGTTAAATGCTCTACAACAAAGCTTTCTTAGTGTCCTACAAGCTTTATTTACCCTTAACCTTGTTCTGAACACCTCCAAAACAAAGGTAATGTGGTTAGGTAAGAAGAATGCCCCTCTCCCCACAGGTGTGATTGCTACCTCTAGAGCTTGAGGTAGTCACCTCATACAAGTACTTGGGAGTATGGCTAGCTAGTACACTGTCCTTCTCTCAGCACATATCAAAGCTGCAGGCTAAAGACCGTCATTTTAAATAAGAATTTGTTCTTAACTGACTTGTTTTAGTTTAAAAAAATGTTAAATAAAATAAAAAGGAACCTATCGCTGTTATATTGAACTGGGTGAATGGAATATGAATAACAGTCATCCAACATGCTGTAATAGACATAAGGCCATGCTCATTAAAAAAAACAAATGGTCCTCCCTCATCTTAAACGCCACCGACCGCCACTGGAATATACAGGCAGTTTGGATGCTGGAGTTATTTTGGACTGGATGAACATGCACAGGTAGCCTACTTTTTGAAAGGATTTGTTTGACAATCAGATGGAAATATCTTTACTGGTTGTGTTCATGCCACATTAAAAGGTACTTTTATTATTAGGCCCATAAAAAATGTTCAGTGCAGAAATCCCCCCACCCCGAATGTCATGGTGTTTTTCACACTCTGGCTCGGACTTTCCATCTAATACCGACTGGGACTATGCCACAGGAGGATGTACTGTAGGTATGTTAAAGCATCCACTGTAGGTATGTTAAAGCATCCACGGCCTAGCAGAGAGAGAGGGGAAGTAATGGGGAGAAAGAGAGAGAGAGAGACTACCATTAAACACAGAATAGATGCATAGATTACAGGACACACACACCATGCACAGGGTGAGGTCACGGGTACTGTAGAGAATCAGAATGCTCAGAAAGAAAATGGCCGAACACCAAACGTTAACTGCAGAGTGTGCCAAGCCATTCCCCTGAGTCATAAAACACACACCAAGGAAGCGTGCCCTTTCCACCGTTGTGCAGTGTCATGCACACGCACGGCCCTTATCACTGCACTACCAGCCTGGCACCCCTGATAATGCTGCTGGCACACACACACTCACGCTAAAATAACCATTTAACCTACGATCCATTCCTACTAGTGATGGGCGGGGAAATCGTTACAGTAACATATCGCTATATTATTTGTGGACAATATGATATCGATTTTTACTCCAAGTATCGATTTGTAAGAAAATGGTTAGCGCTAGTCGGCTGTACCTGAGCGAAACGCAAGTATTTTTCATTCTATAGCTTGTTCTCCATCTTCTTTTTAAATAGTGAGCCAACATGTTTTCAGCACTTTTATGTTCCTGACTTTTCTCATGCTCTCCCTTGTCTCTCTGCAGCAGACGTATAGTGAGAGAAATATGTTTGGAATATCAAATCATTATAATATTGCAGTTTCAATTTGCAATAAACATAGAATCGTGAGAATCGCAATGCATGTGGTATCGGCACATAAGTATGATGATAATGTCGTATTGTGAGGTCCCTGCAACTCCCAGCCCTATTTCTGCTACAGTGCGTGTTCAAAATGTCCCATGGTGTCTACGTGACTCCACACAGCATTAGCCCACTGAGTTAGTCTGGGCTGCTAACACGGGTCGTCAGGGTCTTGTTCTATATGGCACAAACAACTTTATTTTTAAGCGCACACATTTCTTCTACTTCAAATATGTCAGAAATACCAGTAGAAGAGGTCTTTCCTCTCAACGTTTTTATTTTTACCTTATTTAACTAGGCAAGTCAGTTAAGAACAAATTCTTATTTTCAATGACGCCCTAGGAACAGTGGGTTAACTGCCTTGTTCAGGTGCAAGAACAACAGATTTGTACCTTGTCAGCTCGGGGATTTGATCTTGCAACCTTTCAGTTACTAGTCCAACACTCTAACCACTAGACTACGCTGGTTTTATAATACACTACACATATGTTTACCCCTCTGCAGAAGACAAGTGGTAAATTGAAGTAGCTGTTGTTAAATCCCACTAAGTTTGGCATGTGCACTGTAAAACAGTCGACACATTAAACATAATTAATCTGCTAAAACCTGCCTGCCTGACACACACACACACACACACACACACACACACACACACACACACACACACACACACACACACACCTGTCTCTTATACACATCTAGATGTGTATAAGAGACAGCACACACACACACACACACACACACACACACACACACACACACACACACACACACACAATCCATTTTCCTCTTCATTTCCTTGTAGAAGTGTCCTACAGCTTCACTAAGTGGTCCTTGTTGCAACATAATTAGGACATCAGCTTTTAAACCCCCCAAAAATATTTTCTAAGCGTTGCAGTTGATGGACTCATAATAACAATGTAGCTACAGCAATGAGGGGGAGAGCCAGAGACCATAGCATGTTAAGCAGGGTCGAGGTCAAATCCATCTCAACCGCATCAATTATGAAAATCTATTGAAATTTCATTCATGACTGGGCTATGAAAATAAATAGCACCGTTTAATTCTTCACTTGCATTTAAATAGAGAGACCTCTGAATTAAAATGGAAAGGACCTCAATCTTACTGTGAACCCAAGCCACCAAATAAATGATTCTTATCTTTCTGACATGACCTCTTGTTTTACCATTAGGTAGGCTACCAACCCCCAAAATCTGCCCACCCCCCATCCCTAGATCTGCTATTATTCCAGACATAGGATTACTTCACCTTTAACCCCCCTTCATGGTACCGTAGTTCCCCTGAGCCTGATTTACTATCCACCATGGCCCTGACCTATAACCTCAGCTGTGATTGGCTGTGACCTGGTCAGACAGCAGGTTTGCCTGGGGGAGGATAACATCTGTCCCTTCCTCCACACACACATACACACTCTGAAACACAACACTACACTGCTAATCCCCTATAAATGACACTGTGGGTGTTGAGGGAGGCTGGGATACACTGTGATCAATAAACCCAGAGAAGGTTGGCCTGTCTGGTCCTCCCTAGAGCGACATACATACACAACAACACACTCTTAGGATGGTTCCAGCCCAGCACTGAGCTCTGGAAGTAGGAAGGTAAAGTAGGAGGGTAAACTGAGAAACTGTGTCTCTCTACAGCTGGTTTACCCATGGTAACAAAGAGTGGAAATGAGGTAGCTAATAGAGAGACACTCAGACTAAGATAAATACTGATATTCACACACACTTACTGATAATGCATACATTCAAATATTTATAGTATTCTGTATTGCTCATGCAGGGCAGAGGCATTAGCCGCACCATTGCACCTGGAGATACGCAGACAGTCCTATACCATCTGTCGGCTGGAATGTGGAGTGTTGTGTGTGTATGTCCTGTGTTGTTGGGAATGAATCAACTCTGGCTGTTCCATTTATCATGCTGTTATTTGCTTTCCCATCTGTGCACTGGCATTAGCACTTACGCATCACACACAGACGCACACACACCCACACACACAACATTTGTCTGTGGTAAAATCAATGACCATCTCTCTCTGGCCTTCTCTGGCTACAGAGTTATTATCGGCCTTTCTGGCCACCATAGCAACACAGCCAATCATCCACAGACAGACTAACAGGCTGGAGTTTGGAGTGAAACACACACACAGGTACCCTCATACAAAACCAGACGTGCACATGCACAAACACACATATGCACGGTGCACACACACACACACACACACACCAATGTTGTAGATAAATATCAAAGAACACAATATGCCTAAATATTCATTGCAGAATTGAGATGCAAACCTCAAAGAGTTACTCAACTCTAATACCCCCTGCTCGCAAATAGGCCCCCCAGAATCTATTCCGCACCACGCCCAAAACGCCCTTTTATTTTTCTTTTCCCATACTCTCTATATTTTTTTTGTTTCTGATTTTCCTAGTTTTTGATAGCCTTTAGCCGCACCTCATCATCCTACGTACTCGCTTCTGTTTTCCCTCGCGTGATGTGGAGGTAATCGCCATGGGCGTACAGGGGGTGACTGGGACATGCAGGGCCTGGGTTTACCTCCACATCACCGAGGAACAGAGGGAGTAGTAGGATGAGGGGCGGCTAAAGAGATCAAAACTGGTCGCCTAGAGCGTTGGGGACAAAGAATAAAAAGGAGCAGATTATGGGCGTGGTGGAAATAGATTCTGGCATAATGTGCAGACGAGGGTATGGTGGGCGCGCGAGTAACAGCGGAGGCAAGCCCAGGCACTGGGGGATGATAAGAGAGTTGTATCTCTGGACAGCTGGTCCAATGGGTGGGTCACCCGCATGTGGGGGGGTGGGACAAAGGAGGTTCCAGAGGTACGGAGAGTGGAACTACAGGGTCCATTGCAAAACCAAAACAATGAAATGATAACATGCCTGAACAAAGTATGCAAGCATATTGATATTTGAGAGAGACATACAATAAGCATAAACGTGATTGCAGGTCTTGATGTGGGAGAGCTAGCTAAACAACAGGTAAGATAACAGCAGCAATACAGCGGTGCTAGTCTAACACAGCAACAACAGGTAAAATGGCGACGACTAGGCAGAGAGGGTCGGATTAACTACACACAGATCCTGAGTTAAAGCACAGAGCCGACAGATAAAACCAAATAAACAGAATGGAGTACGTGAATTAATGACAGTCAAGCAAGGCATCAGCTATGTAGCCAAGTGATCATAGTGTCAGGGGCAGCCGTAGATGGAGCAGGGAGGCCCCACTAAGCTAGCACGCAGCGTTTAAAGTTAGTAGCACCGGGGGGTGGTCTGCTCAGACGGAGGGGGTCTGCTCAGACGTGTCGTGTCACAGAGAATCCAAGCCGGATGGGAAAGAGAGGTTGTGAATTGTAGAATTGTGTTGCTAACTGGTTGCTAGCTTCGTGGCAGTGGCGCTAGCTGCGCTAGCTGCGAGCTAGCTGTGAGGATCAGAATAGTGGCTCAGGGATTACGGCAGGAATCCGGCGTTGTTGTCGAGAGACAGTCCGATGCTGGTAAATTGGTGAGTAATATCCAGGCTAAACAGGCTGGTGTCTGTGCAGAAGGTAAAAAGCTACTAGCAGCGGCAAATAAAACGCTAAATTAGTTGTAGCTGATTTAGACAGTTGTGATGGATTGGCAGGGGCTCTGTGTCGGCAAAAAAGGTCCAGTCCAATTGGCAAACGAGTATTGTAGCCAAGAATTCGCTGGTAGACCTCTTCGGCTAGCCGGCAGATGGGCCTAGGTCGAGGCTAGCTCAAGGCTAATGGTGCTTGCTTTCGGGACAGAGGTGTTAGCCATAGTAGCCACTCGGTTGCAGCTAGCTAGCTGTGATGATACGGTGTAATTGTCCAGAGCTTGAGTCAGGAATCGGTGGATTGATCAGGAGAAAGAAAGCAGTCCTATATGCTGGGTTGATATCGCGCTTGCAGACTGGCAGTATTTGGCCCGAGCTGAAGCTGGCTGTGTCCGAGTGAGGGTGAAGACCGCAGAGTGGTAACTGACTACTAGCTAGTAGCTAGTTATCTGGCTAGCTTCTGATCGGGGTTACGGTTCTAAAGTATAAAAAATAGCAGGTCCGTACCACATTGGGTGAGCGGAATGTAGTAATGTATATTCAGTTCTAGATGGAAAGTGAAATTAAAATAATACGAAATGTATACGAAAAATACGAGACTATTTACACGGGACAAGACAAGACAAAACACGTCCGACTGCTTCGCCATCTTGATTAAAATAAATCAGGGTCACACAGAGTGCTTCTTGGTAGTCTTAACACATTTACTTTGAAACAAAAAGTTAACACCTCATACACATGTTATGGCGTAAAAACAGAAGACACCTGTACCATGTCAGATATAAAGAGGAATGTAATTCCAGTTTTGAATTTTCATCCAATATTCCACTTTATATACATCACAGAAGACTGAAATAAAACAAACAGTTTGAACATAGAAACATAATGTTTATTAATTATGAGATTATGAAAGAGATGAATACATCCACCCATGAGTCACTAGAGGGCTATTTGATCATGTGATACAGGATTGGGTTATGAATAGAGTTGTACATGGCAGCATCCTTACTACTGAAGCTGTGTATAGACAGCTCTGGTCTCATAGCTTGCTCTGTAATGTGATTTCGCCTGCTGATTGGCATTACAACACTGACATCCTTGTCCATACTATAAAAGCCATGTCCACTAACACACTCACACATGCCAAGGGCACGTAACACACCACACAACACACACACACACACACACACACACACACACACACACACACACACACACACACACACACATCACACACACACCCACACAACACACACAAACACAACACACACAGAACACACACACACAACACACAACACACAACACACACCACACACACACGACACAACACAGCACACACACACACACACACACACACACACACACACACACACACACACCACACACAACACAACATAAACACAGGTGCAGGGCTCATACTAAAAAGATGGTTGAATGGCGTCATCTGGGTTGGGTGTGTGTGGTGTGTGTGTGAAAGGGAAACACATCTGGGTGTGAGCTAAGTGGTTCAGTGTATGAGGAAGTTGACGTAAAAGCCTTACCTCGTCTCAACCAGAACTGAATACACTACAGTTTTCAAGCTAGCGCTTGTGTGTATCTGAATAGGGTTAGCGAGCGTGCTCATGTTCACGTATCCGCAACAGGGACAGTGAACAATGAAAAGTGTATCTGAATTACAATTAGCGACTGCGTGTGTGTGCTTTGTAATATCATGACGTTGTTCCTTGTGATTGTTGACATCAATGCTAACGCGGGTTCCCAAACGTGATTACTCCCCAGGAGGATGAGAGGAGCCACTCACAGCCAGGCCTCGCTCGTGTGTCCTGTGTCTCTTTATAATCTTCTTCTTTAATAATCTTTCTCTTTTAACCAAGAATCAGAAGATATTCATTCCGCATGCTAGGGAGATTTTCCATGTCCTAATGCAGCAGCAAAGCTTTAATGTGTGGTGTGTGTGTGGTTTAAAGTTAATGCTATGCATGAGCTAAACTGCCTTTCCTCATCAAGAGAGACTGGGGAGCATAATTCCACCTGAATTGTTAGCTTCTTCTGTGTGTGCATGGGTGTGTGTGGGTGGTGTGTCGGGGGTGGGTGTGTGTTTGTGTGTGTGTGTGTGTGGTGTGTTTTCTCTTTATGAGCTACATCTGCAGAGCTAGTCCATGCTAATGAACCAATTACAGTAAAGACTGTTCCTCAAGTTTACTTCCATTTGATAGTGAGAGGAGAGTAGTGGATAAAGCCTCTCTCTCACTTATATCTGGATCCCTCTGGTTCACGCTGAGTTACCCCTCTGTCAGAGAGAGAGAGAGAGAGGAGAGAGAGAGAGGGAGAGAGAGAGAGAGTTGAGGGGGATAACTTAAGAATTAAACGGTCAACAGAATCAATGGTAGAAGGCATAGCTTCCAATTCAGTTTCTTTCCACCAATGTCAGGTTGGTGACTCCAGTGTTTCATCTCTCTCTCTTCTCTCTCTCTCTCTCTCTCTCTCTCTCTCTCTCTCTCTCTCTCTCTCTCTCTCTCTCTCTCTCTCTCTCTCTCTCTCTTACTCTCTCTGCCTCCTTCATAGTAGAG
>NW_019943876.1:171744-178726 GCF_002910315.2 Salvelinus sp. IW2-2015
ACATGTAATGAGCCTGTTACTGACTGAAACTAGTCCCTCTACATAGTAAGAGGCTTGTAGCTGACTGAAACTAGTCCCTCTACAGGTAAGAGGCCTGTAGTGACTGAAACTAGTCCCTCTACATAGTAAGCGAGGCTGTAGCTTATGAAACTAGTCCCTCTACTAGGTAAGAGGCTGTAGCTGTACTGAAACAGTCCCTCTACATAGGTAAGAGGCTTGTAGCTGACTGAAACTAGTCCCTCTACATAGGTAAGAGCCTGTAGCTGACTGAAACTAGTCCCTCACATAGGTACGAGGCTTAGCTGACTGAAACTAGTCTCTACATAGGTAAGAGGCTTGTAGCTGACTGAAACTAGTGCCCTCTACATAGGTAAGAGGCTTGTAGCTGACTGAAACTAGTCCCTCTACATAGGTAAGGGCTTGTAGCTGACTGAAACTAGTCCCTCTACATAGGTAAGGAGGCCTGTAGCTGATGAAAACTAGTCCCTCTACATAGGAGAGGCTTGTAGCTTACTGAACTAGTCCCTCTACATAGGTAAGAGGCCTGTAGCTGACTGAAACTAGTCCCTCTACATAGGTAAGAGGCTTGTAGCTGACTGAAACTAGTCCCTCGTATCAGTAGTATTCACCCCCTTGGATTTGTTCACATTCTGTTGCGTTACAAAGTGTTATTGAAATAGATTAGAGATTTTTTTTGTCATTGATCTGACTTGCCTAGTTAAAGTTTAAATGTAAAATAAATTTAAAATCTACACAAATACATCAGTGAAAATGTACATACAACATCTGGCAGGTTCCTCAGTTAAGTATTGAATTTCAAGCACAAATTCAACTACAAAGACCAGAGAGCTTTTCAAAAGCCTCATAAAGAAGGGCATTGATTTGTAGATGGGTTTTGATAACAAATCAGACATTGAATATCTCTTTAAGCGTGGTCAAGTTAATAATTATTCTGTGGATGATGTATTAAACCACCCAGACACAACAAAGATACAGTCAACCTTCTGAACTGAGCTGCCGGAGAGGAAGGAAACTGCTCAGGGATTTCACCATGAGGTCATTGGTGATTTTAAAACAGTTACAGAGTTTAATGGCTGTGATAGGAGAACACTGAGGATGGATCAACAACATTGTAGTTACTCCACAATAATGACCTAAATGACAGAGTGAAACAAAAACAACTCAAGTTATTCTGCAAGAGAACATGGCAAAGGAATAAATGTTTTGGCCTAAATGCAAAGCCTTACGTTTGTGGAAAATCCAACAACACATCACTGAATAACTGCCTCCTTTTTTAAAGCATGGTGGTGGCTGCATCATGTTATGGGTATGCTTGACATTGGCAAAGACTGGGGAGTTTTTTTCAGGATAAAAATAAACTGAATGGAACTGAGCACAGGCAAAATCCAAGAGGAAAACCTGGTTCAGTCTGCTTTCCACCAGACACTGGGAGACAAATTCATCTTTCAGCAGGGCCAAATCTACAGCGGAGTTGCTTACCAAGAAGACAGTGAATGTTCCTGAGAGTGACCAAGTTACAGTCAAATCTGCTTAAAATCTATTGCAAGACTTGAAAATTGCTGTGTATCCGTGACCCCCAACATCTTGACAGAGCTTGAATCATTTTGAAAAGAGTTATGGGCAATTATTGCACAATCCAGGTGTGTAAAGCTCTTAAGAGACTTACCCAATAAGACTCACAGCTGTAATCTCTACAAAAGGTGTTTCTAACATGTATTGACAAGGGGGGGGGGAGGTAAATACTTATCTAATCTACATATATTACATTTTTCATAAATTTTTTATAAATTTTTATTTTGAGAATTTTTATTTTGAAAGAGTAGTTTGTGTAGATCATTGAAAAATATAAAGACACTTAAATCCATTTTAATACCACTTTGTAACACAATAAAATGTGAAGATTAGGTATGATACCCACTGTAGTTAAGAGACTTGTAAGCCTATGGAAACACTCGCCTTGAGACATGACCCTATACTATTTTAACTACGGCAATCTCCCGGGGCTAACTAAAAACACCTTAGCTTAACACAGGCAGGTTGTAATCACTTCTCTCTCATAGATATAAAAAGTTAAGTTTGTCAGAGTTATTTAGCAAAAAAACAAGAGGAGAGATTGTATTAATTTAGTTAATAACAGACACTTGAACACGATCCAGCTGGTCTCTTCTTTGAGGTGTTAGTACTGCAGCTAAGGACAGGCTCAACACAAACTGTAGTATTACAGTAGGACATGGTGTTAAGACTCTCTCTTTTCTCCTCAGCCATCCTGTTTGCTGTGTCTGTGTTTGGACCTGCCTTCGGCTTCCTGCTGGGCTCCGTCATGCTGAGGATCTATGTGGACGTGGACAAACCGACGCTCATGTAGGGGGGGCGGGGGGGGGGGGGGCCCGGGCGTGTACTGGGTTTGGCTTGTTAGCATGGTGCACCCAGAAGCCGGCTAGGGTCATACCGGTTCATCGGGAGGGTTGGGCTATAGTTGGTGGACAAACCGGCTCAGGTTGATACTGGGTTTGGGTTGTTACATGGGGACAGAACCGCTCAGTGAGGGTACTGGGTTTGGGTTGTTACATGGTGGACAGAACCGGTTCAGGTTAATACTGGGTTTGGGTGTGTTACATGGGGACAGAACCGGCTCAGGTTATACTGGGTTTGGGATGTTACATGGTGGACAGAACCGCGCTCAGGTTGATATGGGTTTGGGCATTTATGTTTCACGGTTGATACGGGTTGTTATATGGTGGACAGAACCGGCTCAGGTTGATACTGGGTTGGGTTGTTACATGGTGGACAGAACGGCTCAGGTTGATACTGGGTTTGGGTTCGCGCGGTCACCCCTCACATACCGTGCATCCGACCGGCCCTCAGCTTAGCATACTGCCGAGTCTCTGGTTGTTCACTAATGCTTGGACAGGAACCGGCCCTCAGGTTAATCTGGGTTGCGGCTTCGCTACATAAGTGGCGGCACAACCGCCTACAGGGTTTGATTACTGGGCTGGCGGATCAGTTCCATGCAGTGGACAGCAGCAATCCGGCTCATCAGTCCTGATAGCTGGGGTTTGGCCATCGTTCCGTACTCGCTCACAATGTGTATGGTGCGCACCGACGGCTCCATGGGTTACACTTCAATATGCGCCGTTTGGGCTTCGCATTTACACATAGTGCGTGGACAGAACCGGCTCAGTGTATACTAGGGTGTTGGGTTGTATACAGGTGGGACAGAACCGGTTCAGGTTAGATACTGGGTTTGCGGTTGTTCACATGGTGGGACAGAACCGGCTCAGGTTGATACTGGCTTGGTTGTTACATGGTGGCCAGACACACCGCGCGCCCTCATCATACTGCGGTTTGGGGGTACAGTGGACAGAAACCGGTAGCCCTCCTATCACGTAGCGTGCGATACTGGTTTTGGTGTACATGCTTCGGGCTGAATCCAGATCCGCGCTCACGCGTAGGCTACTGCGCCCGTTTGCCGGTTGTTACACTGAGCTGGACACGAACCGCTCAGCGTCTATAATGCGGTCTGGGTTGTTACATGGGGACAGAACCGGCTCAGGTGATACTGGGTTTGGGTGTTACATGGTGACAGAACCGGCTCAGGTTAATACTGGGTTTGCGTTGTTACATGGTGGACAGAACCGGCTCAGGTTATACTGGTTTGGGTTGTTACATGGTGACAGAACCGGCTCAGGTTGATACTGGGTTGGGTGTTACATGTGACAGAACGGCGGTTCAGGTTGATACTGGTTTGGGTTGTTACATGGTGGACAGAACCGGCTTCAGGTTATACTGGGTTTGGGTGTTACATGTGTGGACCAGAACGGCTCAGGTTGATACTGGGTTTTTGGTTGTTACATGTGGACAGAACCCGTCAGGGTTGGCATACTGGGTTTGGGTTGTTATATGGTGGACAGAACCGGTTCAGGTTGATACTGGGTTTGGGTTGTTACATGGTGGACAGAACCGGCTCATGGTAGTTTGTAAAGCCTTACACCTTACATCTGTAATGTTGTTGATCCCATCCTCAGTTTTCTCCTATCACAGACATTAAACTCTGTAACTGTTTTAAAGTCACCATTGGCCTCATGGTGAAATCCCTGAGCGGTTTCCTTCCTCTCCGGCAACTGAGTTAGGAAGGACGCCTGTATCTTTGTGGTGGCTGGGTGTATCGATACACCATCCAAAGTGTAATTAATAATTTCACCACGCTCAAAGGGGGATATTCAATGTCTGCTCACCCATCTACCAATAGGTGCCCTTTGCGAGGCATTGGAAAACCTCCCTGGTCTTTATGGTTGAATCTGTGCTTGAAATTCACTGCTGGACTGAGGGACCTTACAGATACTTGTATGTGTGGGGTACAGAGACGAGGAAGTCATTTAAAAATCATGTTAAACACTATTATTGCACACAGAGTCCATGCAACTTATGCGACTTGTTAAGCACATTTTTTACACCTAAACTTATTTAGGCATGCCATAAAAAAGGGGTTGAATTTGAATTTAAAAAAACATAATTCCACTTTGACATTATTGGGTTATTGTGTGTAGACCAGTGACACAATCTCAATTTAACCCATTTTAAATTCAGGCTGTAACAACAAAATGTGGGGGAAATCAAGGGGTGTAAATACAATGTATTATTGGCTATATAGTGTTATAACGATGTGCAAATAGTTAAAGAAGAAAAAGGAAAAATAAATAAGCATAAATATAGGTTGTATTTACAATGGTGTTTGTTCTTCACTGGTTGCCCTTTTCTTGTGGCAACAGGTCACATATCTTGCTGCTGTGATGGAACACTGTGTTATTTCACCTAATAGATATGGGGGTTCATCAAGATTGGATATGTTTTCAAATTCTTTGTGGGACTGTGTAATCTGAGGAAAACATGTGTCTCTAATATGGTCATACATTTGGCAGGAGGTTAGGAAGTGCAGCTCAGTTTCCACCTCATTGCCAGGTCTGCCTAAGGTGGCCTCTCAATAGCAAGGCTATGCTCAATGAATCTGTACATAGTGAAAGCTTTCCTTAAGTTTGGGTCAGTCACAGTGGTCAGGTATTCTGCCACTGTGTACCCCTCTGTTTAGGGCCAAATAACATTCCAGTTTGCTCATTTTTTTTGTTGTGGATTCTTTCCAATGTATCAACTAATTATCTTTTTGTTTTCTCATGAAAATTCTCATTGTGTTGCTTTTCTGGGGCTCTGTGGGGTCTGTTTGTGAACAGAGCCCCAGAACCAGCTGGCTGAGGGGACTCTTCTCCAGGTTCATCTGTAGTTGAGGGCTTTGTTATATAAGCTTTGAGAATCACTTCCTTTAATTAAGGTGGTTGTAGAATTTAATTGCTCTTTTCTGGATTTTGATAATTTGAGTGAATCGTCCTAATTCTGCTCTGCATGCATTATTTGGACTTTTAAGTCGTACGCAGAGGTTATTTTTGCAGAACTCTGCATGCAGTCTCAATTTGGTGTTTGTCCCATTTTGTGAATTCTAGGTTGTTGACTGAAGTATTCTTAGCCAGATCCTACTTGGGATGTTTTATGTTCCTTTGATGGCATAGAAGGCCCTTCTTGCCTTGTCTCTTAGATCGTTTATAGCCTTGTGGAAGTTACCTGTGGTGCTGATGTTTATGCCAAGTTGGGTATAGTTTGTGTGCTCTAGGGCAACAAGGTCTAGGTGGAATTTTTATTTGTGGTCCTGGCAACTGGACTTCTTTTGTAACACTTTGTGTTATAACTGTCAGGGCCAAGGTCTGGCAGAATATCTAGGTGCTGCTGTAGGGCCTCCTTGGTTGGGGACAGAAACAACAGATCATCAGCGAACTGTAGACATTTGACTTTATAGTCTAGTAGGCTGAGGCCAGATGCTTCAGACTGTTCTAGCGCTTTCTCTCTCGTAGACTTTATTGACACAGCAAGTTAAATTACTTCCATTGTCAAAGTATACATATAACAACAATGGTGGGACCAACAGCAATCAATAATAATAGTAGTGGAAATGTGATTACCAGTAACAGAAACAACAATATTAATGAGAATAATACATCAAATATATAGTAGTTGGGCAGTCTCAACATGACTGAGAAGTCACATGACATGTTACGTTCCCCGTCAAGAAAACCAAAAATGCCGCTCAAACAGACGGGGAAACTAACAAAGAGTCATTGACAACAACCAAAACAGGTGGGGTTAAACAAAATTATAAAACATTCATGCGGGTGTCCACTAAAAGTGAACTAGCAACAACAACTAGAACGTAAAAGACACCCACTATGAGACCCACTAAGAGGCAAACAAAAGGAAAAACCCCACACCAAACTTCAAAACAGGAAGCAAAACAAAAACAGGGAAGATCAGATAAAGGATTGTTTGTCTAGAAATCAAATAGGAGGTGCCAACTAAAAGAGTTAACCCTCCACATCTCTCAAGACAACTGGAGCACTGGGCCAGCCACTCTTAAATATCACCTGGGCCAGCCACTCTTAAATATCACCTGGGGCCAGCCACTCTTAAATATCACCTGGGGCCAGCCACTCTTAAATATCACCTGCAACCCATGACGCAGCCTGCCTTACCGCTCCTTCTCTTCCTTTCCAGACCATTTCCCGGAGAAACCTTCTCCCTTACTCACCGCTCGCTCTATCAACTCATCTTGCCGCTGGCTACGTCCCTTACGGTCCTTCAAAAGAGCGAGAGTTGCACCCTCTGAAAAAACCTAACCTCGATCCCCCGATGGTCAAACAACTACAGACCAGTATCCTTCTTCTTTTCCTCCTCCAAAACTTCTGAACGTCGCCGTCCTTGCCACTCCTTCCTGCTATCTCTCTCAGAATGGACTTCTTGATCCAAATCAGTCAGGTTCAATGACTAGTCATTCAACTGAGACTGCCTCTTCTCTGTGTCACGACGTCCGCACTGCTAAACTAACTTCTCCTCCTCTGCTCTCATCCTTCTAGACTATCGC
>NW_019943876.1:178751-187313 GCF_002910315.2 Salvelinus sp. IW2-2015
TATTTAAGAAGTGGCTGCCTTACGTGAGTATTTAAGATGGCTGCTCAGTGAATGAAGAGTGGCTGGCCCAGGTATTTAACGATGCTGGCCCATTTATTTAAGTGCGCTGCCCAGTGTATTAAGTGCCTGGCCCAGGATGTATTTAAGGCTGGCTCCTTAGGTGATATTTAAGAGTGCTGGCTCAGGTGATATTTAAGAGTGGCTGCCCAGTGATATTAAAGAGTGGGCTGGCCCAGGTGATTTTGAATGTGGCTGGCCCAGGATATTTAACAGTGCTGCCCAGGTGATATTTAACAGTGGCTGCCCAGGTGATATTTAAGAGTGCTGGCCCAGTGATATTTAAAAAGTCCTGCCCCACTGTATTAAGCAGTGCCTGCGGCCCAGGGTATATTGAAGAGTGCCTGGCCCCATCAAATATTAAGAGTGGCTCGCCCCACTTAAATATCACCTGGGCCAGCCACTCTTAAATATCACCTGGGCCAGCCACTCTTAAATATCACCTGAGCCAGCCACTCTTAAATATCACCTAAGCCAGCCACTCTTAAATATCACCTGGACCAGCACAGGTGAAACACCTTCCCACTAACGAGATGACAAACCAGCACAGATGTGACACATACTGACTAACGAGGTGAAACCAGAGTGAGCACAGCCTGTCCTCTCTGGGCAACCAGGTTTGTCTATGACGTCTCTATGATCAGACTGTGCTCACTGAGTCTGTACCTAGTCAGTGTTTTCCATCAGTCACAGGGATCATAGTCTGCCACCGTGTACTGTATCAGTCACAGGGGTCAGATAGTCTGCCACCGTGTACTGTCTGTTTAGAGACAAATAGCATTGAAGTTTACTTTGATTTCTTGTAGTGTCTTTCCAATAGGTGATATATTTTCTTTTTGCTTTGTGATAATTTGGTTGTGCCAGATTTTTTGAGTGCTGTCCTGAGGCTCTAAGGCAGGGTTGCCCAACCCTCTTTCTGGAGATCTACCGTCCAGTGGGTTTTCAGTCCAACCCTCTTTCTGGAGATCTACCGTCCAGTGGGGTTTCAGTCCAACCCTCTTTCTGGAGATCTACCGTCCAGTGGGTTTTCAGTCCAACCCTAATTTAACACACCTGGTTCTACTTATTAGCTGCTCAACAAGACCTTAACTAGCTGAATCAGATATGGTAAATTAGGGTTGGACTGAAAACCTACAGGACGCTAGATCTCCAGGAAGAGGATTGGACTGAAAACCTACAGGACGGTAGATCTCCAGGAAGAGGGTTGGACTGAAAACCTACAGGACGGTAGATCTCCAGGAAGAGGATTGGACTGAAAACCTACAGGACAGTAGATCTCCAGGAAGAGGGTTGGATTGAAAACCTACAGGACAGTAGATCTCCAGGAAGAGGTCATATTGGCTTTAATTCACCCACATTTGTGTTCTTATTTTGTGTTTTTTTTTTTTCTTGGGCTTGTTGGTTGGTGTGATAATAGTGCTAATTTGCTTAGTGAACTTTATATATAAACAGTACAACGGCAGCTAAAATGAGCAGCTACCCTGCTGGCTCCAAGCCAGAAGAGGTCAGTATAAACCTGGAATTAAAATATAACTATTTCCCAGACAATATACAATATTTCGCACCGCTCTATCTATTCACGTCATTGAAAATAATGAAATACCCAAATACATAATATATATTATGTCTGGCCCTGGTCTTACAACCTAAATTCTTCCCCTGGGGAAGATAATTTATTATTCTCAGAAGAAGAATTTAAGTAAACTAACCTAGAACTGGCTTTGTCTTGAAGTTTTGGAAATTTTGGTTTACAAGGGAATTTAGAATACCTTATTGTGGTGGTTACCTAAATAAAGCGTCCCTAATACAGCCAAGAACCGCATTCATACACACGCATAAGCAGTGTATAAAAAGATCTATGTTGCATAAACTATACTCTTTTTCCTACACAGTGCCTACTACTTTTGATCAAGAGCCATATGGGCCTTGTTAGGGAATGGAGTGCCGTTGTTGGATGCGATACTTTAGTGACAGAGTGTTACCGACCGTGCTGCCCCTCGTCTTCCAGCGGCATGTGCGAGGAAAGAAGAAGTATGGGGCGGAGGTCAGGCGCTAGGCTGGCAGAGGAACGAGGAGGCCATCCACCAGCACCCACCAGCGAGGTCTGGTAGGGGCCAGCTCAGGTTGGTGACTGGAGGGAGAGAGGAAGGTTTAGAGGGAGGGTCTGTAGGGGCCAGCCTCAGCAGTTGTGACTGGTAGGGAGAGTAGGAAGGTTAGAGGGGAAGGGTCTGTAGGGGCCAAGCTCAGCGTTGTGACTGCGAGGGAGAGGAAGGTTAGGAGGAGGGTCTGTAGGGGCCAGCTCAGCGTTGGTGACTGGAGGGAGAGAGGAAGGTTAGAGGGAGGGTCTGTAGGGGCCAGCTCAGGTTGGTGACTGGAGGGAGAGAGGAAGGTTAGAGGGGAGGGTGCTGTAAGGGGGAGCCAGCTAAGCGTTGGTGACGGAGGGAGAGAGGAAGGTTAGAGGGAGTGTCTTAAGGGCCAGCTTCAGTGTTGGTGACTGGAGGAGAGAGGAAGGTTAGAGAGGAGGGTCTGTAAGGGCGCCAGCTCAGCGTTGGTGACTGGAGGGAGAGAGGAAGGTTAGAGGGGAGGGTCCTGTAGGGCCAGCTCAGCGTTGGTGACTGGAGGAAGAGAGGAAGGTTAGAGGGAGGGTCTGTAGGTGGCCAAGCTCAGCGTTGGGTGATGGAGGGAGAGGAAGGTTAGAGGGAGAGGGTTGTAGGGCCAGCTCAGTGTTGGTGACTGGAGGGAGAGAGGAAGGTTAGAGAGGAGGTCTGTAGGGGCCAGCTCAGCGTTGGTGACTGGAGGGAGAGAGGGAAAGGTTAGAAGGGGGGGTTCTGTAAGGGGCCCAGCTCAGGCGTTGTGACTGGAGGGAGAGAGGAAGGTTAGAGGGAGGGTCTGTAGGGGCACCCCAGCTCAGCGTTGGTGAACTGAGGGAGAGAGGAAGTTAGAGAGGAAGGGTCTGGTAAGGGGCCAGCTAAAGCGTTGGTGACTGGAGGAGAGAGGAAAGGTTAAGAGGGAGGTCTGTAGGGGCCAGCTCAGCGTTGTGACTGGAGGAGAGAGGAAGGTTAGAGGGAAGGGTCCTGTAAGGGGCCAGCTCAGCGTTGGTGGACTGGAGGGAGAGAGGAAGGTTAGAGGGAGGGTCTGTAAGGGGCCAGCTCAGTGTTGGGACTGGAGGGAGAGAGGAAAAGGTTAGAGAGGAGGGTCTGTAGGGCCAGCTCAGCGTTGGTGACTGGGAGGGAGAAGAGGAAAGGTTAGAGGGGGGGTCTGTAGGGGCCAGCTCAGCGTTGTGACTGGAGGGAGAGAGGAAGGTGTAGAGGGAGGGTCTGTAGGGGCCAGCTCAGTGTTGGTGACTGGGGGGAGAGAGGAAAGTTAGAAGGAGGGTTGTAGGGGCCACTGCAGCGTTGTGACTGGAGGGGAGGAGGAAGGTCTGTAGGGGCCCCTCCAGCGTTTGTGACTGGAGGGACGAGAGGAAAGGTTAGAGAGGAGGGTCTGTAGGGGCCAGCTCAGCGTTGGTGACTGGAGGGGAGAGAGGAAGTTAGAGAGGAGGGTCTGTAGGGGCCAGCTCAGCGTTGGTGACTGGAGGGAGAGGGAAAGTTAGAGGGGAGGGTCTGTAGGGGCCAGCTCACGTTGGTGACTGGAGGGAAGAGGAAAGTTAGAGAGAGAGAGAGAGAGAGAACAGGCAGACAGGCAGTGAAGAAAGCAAGCTAGGCCAGGCAGAACGGAGAAAGAGATGGCTCTAGAACATCTAAGCACCCGCCTCAATAGACTCTGAAGTCAAATGAGAGAGCAACAGAAGACAGCGAGAGAGAGGGCTGGATAAGTCCAAACTATTTAACCTGGATCTGAACTATTATCATATATTCCGTTTTTTTGTAGGTTATTCCAAGAGGTCCTGAAATTCAGATCACAAATACAACATTCTGTTAAAAACAACCAAATGCACGTATCTAGGACTCAAATATCACCAAACACAGTGCAGCTTTTAGCACGGCTTCAACGAGCTGGAGACGAATTGCAAGAAGAGCATTCTGTAGCCTTTAAAAGAACATTAAAATATACAATCCAATTAGGATCTGCCAAAAAAACCACAAAAAAAAACACGATATGCAGGAAAGTATGTGTCCATTCCTTACTGAGGGATGATTCATGAATGGGACAAACATCCAAGTTGAAATACTGCATGTTAGAATTGCATGCAGATGTATTGTAAGCCAAACAAAAACTCAAATAAACAAGAAAGAGCAGAATAAAAGCAGACATCACATTTAACAACCATCTTAAAAACAAGCAAGCCCTGAACATATTCACAACAGCCTACAATGTCAAGAGATGAAACAAGAAGAAAGTCCCCTCAGCCAGCTGGTTCTGAGGCTCAGTTCACTAACCCAAACCAACCCCATGGAGCCTCAGGACAGCAGTCAGCCAGCTGGTTCTGAGGCTCAGTTCACTAACCCAAACCAACCCCATGGAGCCTCAGGACAGCAGCACAGCCAGCTGGTCTGAGGCTCAGTTCACTAACACCGCAAACCAACCCCATGAGCCTCAGGACAGCAGATCAGCCAGCTGGTTCTGAGGCTCAGTTCACTAACCCAAACATCCCATAGAGCCTCAGGACACGCAGTCAGCCAGCTGTTCTGAGGCTCAGTTCACTGAACCCAAACAATCCATAGAGCCTCAGGACAGCAGTCAACCAACTGGTGTCTGAGGCTCAAGTCACTAACCCAAACAATCCATAGAGCCTCAGGACAGCAGTCACCAACTGGTTCTGAGGCTCAGTTCACCTGACCCAACCAATCCCACAGAGCAGGCTGCCCAAACCCTCTTCCTGGAAGATCTACTCGTCCTGTAGGTTATCAGTCCAACCCTCTTCCTGGAATCTACATCCTGTAGTTTTCAGCCCAACCCTCTGGTCCTGGAGATCTACAGTCCTGTAGTTTTTCAGTCAAACCCTCTTCCTGGAGATCTACTGTCCTGTGGTTATAGTCGCAACCTCTTCCTGGAGATCTACAGTCCTGTAGGTTTTTCAGCCCAACCCTCTTCTGGAGATCTACAGTTCTGTAGGTTTTCAGTCCTAACCCTCTTCCTGGAGATCTACTGTCCTGTAGGTTATCAGTCAAACCCTTCTTCTGGAAAGAATCTATCTGTCCTGTAGTGTTCATCAGTCCAACCCCTTTCCTGGAGATCTACTGTCCTGTAGGTTTCAATCCAACCCTCTTCCCTGGAGATCTACTGTCACTGTAGGTTATCAGTCAACCCTCTTTCCTGGAGATCTACAGTCCCTGTAGGTTATCAGTCCAACCCTCTTCCTGGAGATCTACTGTCCTGTAGGTTATTCAGTCCAATCTCTTCCGGAGATGCTACTGTCCTGTAGGTTATCAGTCCAACCCCTCTTTCCTGGAGATCTACTGTCCTGTAGGTTTTTCAGCCCAGACCTCTTCCTGGAACTACCTGTCCTGTAGGTTAATAAAGTCCAATCCTCTTCCTGGAGATCTACCGTCCTGTAGGTTTTCAGTCAACCCTCTTCCTGGAGATCTACTGGTCGCTGTAGGTTTCAATCCAACCTCTTCCTGGAGATTCTACTGTCGTAGGGTTATCAGTCAACCTACTTACCTGGAGATCTACTGTCCTGTGGGTTTTCAGTCCAATCCTCTTCCTGGAGATCTAACTGTCCTGTAGGTTATGCAGTGCCCAACCTCTTCTGGAGATTAGCAGTCCTGTGGGTTTTCAGCCCAACCCTCTTCCTGGAGATCTACTGTCTGTACTGTTTTATCCAATCCTCTTCGCTGGAGACTACTGGTCCTGTAGGTTTGTTTGCTAGTCCACTTATCCTGGAGAATCTTACCGTCAACTGTAGGTTTTCGTCATCTTATATACCGAGATTCCTACTGGTCGTAGGTTTGCATATACCACTCTTACCTGGAGATCTACTGTCCTGTAGGTTTTCAGTCCAACCCTCTTCCTGGAGATCTACTGCCCTGTAGGTTTTCAGTCCAACCCTCTTCCTGGAGATCTACTGTCCTGAGGTTTCAGTCCATCCTTTCGGAGATCTACGGTCCTTAGGTTTCAGTCCAACCCTCATATTACGTATCTGATTCAGTAGTTAAGGTCTTGTTGAGCAGCTAATAAGAGAATCCAGGTGTGTAAATTAGGGTTGGACTGAAAACGCCTACTGGACAGGTAGATCTCCAGAAAGAGGTTGGACTGATAACCCAGCTGAACGGTAGATCTCCAGAAGAGGGTGGACTGAAAACCCACTGGCGGTAGATCTCCAGAAAGAAGGGTTGGGCAACCCTGCTTAGAGCTCAGGACAGCACTCAAAAAATCTGGCACAAACCAAATTAATCAAATAAGCAAAAAATATATCACTATTGGAAAGACCTACAAGAAATCAAAAAGAAACTTCAATGCTATTTGTCTCTTTAACAGACAGTACAACCGGTGCAGACTATCTGACCCGCTGTGACTGATACAGTACACGGTGGCAGACTATGATCTCTGTGACTGATGGAAAACACTGACTAGGTACAGACTCAGTGCACGCACAGCCTGTCCCTCTGGGCAACCAGGTTTGTCCTATGACGTCTCTATGATCAGACTGTGCTCACTGAGTCTGTACCTAGTCAGTGTTTCCATCAGTCACAGGCGATCATAGTCTGCCCGTGTACTGTATCAGTCAAGGGGTCAGATAGTCCTGGCCACCGTGTACTGTCTGTTATAGAGACACAATAGCATTGAAAGTTAACTTGATTTCTTGTAGTGTCTTTCCATAGGTGATATATTTTTCGTTTTGCTTTGTGATAATTTTGGTTGTGGCAGATTTTTTGGTGCTGTCCTGAGCTCTAAAGCAGGGTTGCCCAACCCTCTTTTCTGGAGGATTACCGGTCCAGCTGCGGTTTTTCAGTCCAACCCTCTTTCTGGAGATCTAACCTGTCCAGTGGGGTTTCAGCCAACCTCTTTCTGGAGATCTACCGTCCAGTGGGTTTTTCAAAATTCCACCCTAATTTTAACAAACACTGGTTCTAACTTAGTTAGCTGCTCAACAAGACCTTAACTAGCCTGAATCAGATATGGTAAAATTAGGGTTGGCTGAAAACCTACAGACGCTAAGATCTCCAGCGAAGAGGATTGGACTGAAAACCTAACAGGACGGTAGATCTCCAGGAAGAGGGTTGGACTGAAACCCTACAGGAGGTAGATCTCAGGAAGAGGATGGACTAAAACCTACAGGAACAGTAGATCTCCAGGAAAGAGGGTTGGATTCGGAAAACCTACAGGACAGTAACTCTCAAGGAAGAGGATTGGACTGAAAACCTACAGGACGGTAGATCTCCAGGAAGAGGGTTGGGACTGAAAACCTACAGGACAGTAGATCTCCAGAAGAGGTTGGACTGAAAACATACAGACAGTAAGATCTCCAGGAAGAGGGTTGGGCTGAAAACCCAACAGGACTGTTAGATCTCCAGGAAGAGGGTGGACTGATACACTACAGGACAGTAGATCTCCAGGAAGAGGATGGACTGAAAAAACCCACAGGGACAGTAGGATCTCCAGGAGAGGGTTCTGGACTGATAACCTAACAGCGACAGTAGATCTCCAGGAAGAGGGTTGGATTGAAAACCTACAGGACAGTATGATCTCCAGGAAGAGGGTTGACTGAAACAACCTAACAGGACGGTAGAATCTCCAGGAAGAGGATTGACTGATACCTACAGGACAGTAGATCTCCAGGAAGAGGGTTTTGGCTGAAAACCATACAGACAGTAGATCTCCAGGAATGAGGGTTGGACTGATAACCTACGGACAGTAGATCTCCAGGAAGAGGATTGGACTGATACCTACTAGGACAGGTAGATCTCCCGGAAAAGAAGGGTTGGACTGATAACTACAGGACGTAGATCTCCGGAAGAGGTTTGGCTGATACCTATCAGACAGTAGATCTCCAGAAGAGGGTTGGACCTGGATTAACCTCAGGACGTAGATTCCAGGAAGAGGGTTGACTGATAACCTAAACCAAGGACAGTAGATCTCCAGGAAGAGGGTTGGCTGATAACCTACAGGACAGTAGATCTCCAGGAAGAGGGTTGGACGAAAACCTACCAGGACTGTAGATCTCCAGGAAGAGGGTTGGGCTGAAAACCTCACAGGACTGTAGATCTCCAGGAAGAGGGTTGACTGATAACCTACAGGACATCAGATCTCTCAGGAAGAGGGTTGGACTGAAAACCTACAGGCCGTAGATCTCCAGGAAGAGGGTTGGGCTGAAAACCTAACAGGACTGTAGATCTCAGGAAGAGGTTGGACTGATAACACAGGACAGTAGATCTCCAGGAAGAGGGTTGGGCAGCCCGTGCTCTGTGGGGAATTGGTTTGGGTCGTGAACTGAGCCTCAGAACCAGTTGGTTGACTGCTGTCCTGGGCTCTAATGGGTTTGTTTGGGTAGTGAACTGAAGCCTGCAGAACCAGTTTGGTTGACTGCTGTCCTGAGGCTCTATGGAATGGTTTTGGGTCAGT
>NW_019943876.1:187655-191051 GCF_002910315.2 Salvelinus sp. IW2-2015
GAACTGAGCCTCAGAACCAGCTGGCTGACTGCTGTCCTGAGGCTCCATGGGGTTGGTTTGGGTTAGTGAACTGAGCCTCAGAACCAGCTGGCTGAGGGGACTCTTCTCTTGTTTCATCTCTTGACATTGTAGAGCTGTGTGAATAAATGTTTCAGGGCTGCTTGTTTTTAGATGGTTGTAAAATGTGATGTCTCTTTTATTCTGCTCTTCTTGTGTTATTTTGAGTTTTTCTTTGCACTTACAATACACTCTGCATGCAATTCTACATGCAGTATTTCAATTGGATGTTTGTCCCATTCATGAATCATCCTCAGTAAGGAATGGACACCATACTTTCCTGCCAAATATCGTTGTTTTTTTTGTGTGTTTTTTGGCAGATCCTAATTGGATTGTATATTTTAATGTTCCTTTTAAAGGCATAGAATGCTCTTCTTGCTTCGTCTCCCAGCTCGTTCACAGCCGTGCTAAAGCTGCACCTGTGTTGGTGATCATTTAGTCCTAGATACGTGCCATTTTTGGTCTGTTTTTAACAGAACTGTTTGTATTTGTGATCTTGATTTCAGGACCTCTTGGAATAACCTACAAAAAAAACCGGAATATAATGATAACTGTCAGAATCCAGGTTAAATAGTTTTGGACTTATCCAGCCCTCTCTCTCGCTGTCTCTGTCTCTCTCTCATTTGACTTCAGAGTCTATTGAGGCCGGGTGCTTCAGACTGTTCTAGAGCCATCTCTTTCTCCGTCTCTGCCGGCCTAGCTTGCTTTCTCACTGCCTGTCTGCCTGTCTCTCTCTCTCTCTCTCTCTCTAACTTTCCTCTCTCCCTCCAGTCACCAACGCTGAGCTGGCCCCTACAGACCCTCCCCTCTAACTTTCCTCTCTCCCTCCAGTCACCAACGCTGAGCTGGCCCCTACAGACCCTCCCTCTAACTTTCCTCTCTCCCTCCAGTCACCAACGCTGAGCTGGCCCCTACAGACCCTCCCCTCTAACCTTCCTCTCTCCCTCCAGTCACCAACGCTGAGCTGGCCCCTACAGACCCTCCCTCTAACCTTCCTCTCTCCCTCCAGTCACCAACGCTGAGCTGGCCCCTACAGACCCTCGCTGGGTGGGTGCGTGGTGGATGGGCCTCCTCGTCTCCTCTGCCAGCCTAGCCCTGACCTCCGCCCCATACTTCTTCTTTCCTCGCAGCATGCCGCTGGAAGACGAGGTAACACTCTGTCACTAAAGTTCGCATCCCAAAACGGCACCCTATTCCCTACACAGGGCCCCATATGGCTCTGATCAAAAGTAGTGCACTGTGTAGGGAAAAGAGTATAGTTTGGGATGCAGACATAGATGCTTTTATACACTGCTTATGCGTGTGTTATGAATGGGTCTTGGCTGTATTAGGACGTCTTTATGTAGGTAACCACCAAATAAGGTATTACTAAAATTCCCTTGTAAACAAAATTTCCAAAACTTCAAGGACAAAGCAGTGCTAGGTTAGTTTACTTAATTCTTCTTCTGAGAATAATAAATATCTTCCCCAGGGGAAGAATTTAGGTTGTAAGACCAGGGCCCAGACACTAATATATATTATGTATTGTGGTATTTCATTATTTTCAATGACGTGAATAGATAGAGCTTGAAAATATTGTATATTGTCTGGGAAAATAAGTATATTTTAATTCAGGTTATACTGACCTCTTCTGGCTTGGAGCCAGCAGTGTAGCTGATCATTTTAGCTGCCGTGTACTGTTTATTTAAGTTAACTAAGCTAGAATGTTATTGTGAGGGTGATAAAGCCAATATGACACCGATGTCGACGAAAATTCGCAGATAACTTGGAGGTACACAACACACTTCCTCGCCTTTTCGTCACGAGCCGTCCGTCCGTTACTGAGAACCACATACCGGATTTTGAACAGGGTCATTAACATTAGCATTAGCATTACCATTGGCATTTGCATTACCATTAGCATTAAAAAATAAAATGTATTGCCCCGACTTAGCTCAATATCTAGGCATCAGATAAGAAGTACAGCATCCATGAAGTGACCATTAGACTTGCTACCTAAGCTTGTAGGGACAATAGTTTTGATTAAATGTATAATTTATTTCTCTCACGTGCTCATTTCTGTCCATTTAAGATCCATTCAACGATGTGCTACCTTTTTGTAGCATTTCTGACAATGCTAACACATTTTCCGCCATATCTCAAAGTTCTAAAACAGGGTCAAAGCACTTAGGTTGCGCGGCAACAGCGCTAGTACCTAGCTAACACCAGTTGGATAAAGAGGCAAGCTACACAGAAACGAAGCCAGCTATATTTTGCTATGGAAGGTTTTTCACATGGCTGAAGTCATCTGTGTAAACTATTGGCCTTGACACTTGCGTGTAATCAGAGAACAAACACCTAAAGACAAAGACAAGCTAGAGAACGTCCTTTGGTGCTATTGCCAGTTAGCTAGCCAACTAACATTATCCATCAAAGTTAGCCAGTAAAGTTAGCTTGTTAACTACACGCTAGCAAGGCTGTGACATTAGCTGTATGGATAGATAGAGATACACCGGCACAACTCAATGTTGACAGTATTTATTCCACAGAGTACAGCTAGCTAGCTGAGTAAAGTTCATTGTTGAAACTGCCATGCTGCTAATGTATAATACAAGCAATGGGTATTGCTCATCTAACGTTACTCCATACACTCGTCAACCTGGCTTGCTTAGCAATGTGGCTAGCTAACGTTACAGCCCTTACCGTATGCATTGATTCAGTATGCTACCTCCTCTCAATGCAATTGTCTTCTTGTCATTATAATTCAAAATGTGCACGCAGACTGATGAACACAGTGTGTGTGCTTATTTTTATTAATAGGTGGCTCTAAATAGAGCATTGTTGAGTGGCAATGGACAGCGACTGGGGTGTGTACTAGCTAGCTACCTATCCCGCCTGCTGTGTACCAGAGTCCTAGTTAGTTAGCTACCTATCCCAGGGATAGGTAGCTAACTAACTAGGACTCTGGTACACAGCAGGCGGGATAGGTAGCTAACTAACTAGGACTCCGGTACACAGCAGGAGGGATAGGTAGCTACTAACTAGGACTCTGGTACACAGCAGGAGGGATAGGTAGCTAACTAACTAGGACTCCGGTACACAGCAGGAGGGATAGGTAGCTAACTAACTAGACTCTGGTACACAGCAGGAGGGATAGGTAGCTAACTAACTAGGACTCTGGTACACAGCGGGGGATAGGTAGCTAACTAGGACTCCGGTAACACAGGCAGGAGGGATAGGTAGCTAACGACTAGGACTCCGGTAACACGCAGGAGGGATAGGTAGCTAACTAATAGGACTCCGGTACACAGCAGGAGGGATAGGTAGCTAACTAACTAGGACTCTGGTACACAGCTAGGC
>NW_019943876.1:192837-227519 GCF_002910315.2 Salvelinus sp. IW2-2015
TATTAGGCTTACCTATCGCTCCTGCTGTTGTAACCGGAGTCCTAGTTAGTTAGCTACCTACCTCCTTGCCTGTGTACTGGAGTCCTTTAGTTAGTTAGTACCTATCCCGCCTGCTGTGTAACCAGAGCTAGTTAGTTTAGCTTACCTATCCGCCTGCTGTGTACGCAGAGTCCTAGTTAGTTCAGCTACCTATCCTCGCTGCTGTGTACAGGAGTCCCTAGTTAGTTAGCGCTAGCCTATCCCCTGCTGTGTGACGCGAGTCCTAGTTTAGTTAGGCTACCTATCCCTTCCCTGCTGTGTACGCCAGAGTCCTATTAAGTTACGCTACCATATCCCTCCTGCTGTGTCCCAGAGTCCTAGTTAGTTAGCTACCTATCCCTCCTGCTTGTGTACCAGGAGTCCTAGTTAGTTAGGGCTACCTATCCTCCATGCTGTGGTACCAGCGGTCCTAGTTAGTAGCCTACGCTATCCGCCTCGCTGTGTAGCCGAGTCCTAGTTAGTTAGCTACCTATCCTCCTGCTGGTGTAACCAGAGTCCCTAGTTAGTTAGCTACCTAATTCCCTCCCTCCTGCTGTGTACCGGGAAGTCCTAGTTTAGTTAAGCTACCTATCCCTCCTGCTGTGCGTACCGCGTCGCTAGTTAGTTAGCTACCTATCCCTCCTGCTGTGTACCAGAGTCCTGTTAGTTAGCTACCTATCCTGCCTGGCTGTGTACCAGAGTCCTAGTTAGTTAGCTAACTATCCCGCCTCCTGTGTACAGAGTCCTAGTGTGTTAGCTACCTAGCTCCTGCTGTGTCGGAGTCTAGTTAGAACCTCCTGCCTGTAGTACCAGAGTCTTAGTTAGTTAGCTACCTATCCCTCCTGCTGTGTACGAGGTCCTAGTTAGTTAGCTACTATCCCTGCCTGCTGTGTACCGGAGTCCTAGTTAGTTAGCTACCTATCCCTCGCTGTGTAACCGGAGTCCTAGTTAGTTAGCTCCTATCCTCCTGCTGTGTACCGAGTCCTAGTTAGTTAGCTACCTATCCTCCGTGCTGTGTACCAGAGTCTAGTTAGTTAGCTACCTATCCTGCTGCTGTGTACCAGAGTCCTAGTTAGTTAGCTAACTATCCGCCTGCTGTGTACCAGAAGTCCTAGTTAGTTAGCTACCTATCCCTCCTGCTGTGTACCGGAGTCCTAGTTAGTTAGCTACCTATCCTGCCTGCTGTGTACCAGAGTCCTAGTTAGTTAGCTACCTATCCTCCTGCTGTGTACCAGAGTCGCTAGTTAGTTAGCTCCCTATCCTCCTGCTGTGTACCGGAGTCCTAGTTAGTTAGCTACCTATCCGCCTGCCGTGCTGTGTACGCGAGGTCCTAGTTAGTTAGCTACCTATCCTCCTGCTGTGTACCAGAGTCCTAGTTAGTTAGGTACCTATCCCTCCTGCTGTGTACCGAGTCCTAGTTAGTTAGCTACCTATCCTGCCTGCTGTGTACCAGAGTCCTAGTTAGTTAGCTACCTATCCTCCTGCTGTGTCCGAGAGTCCTAGTTAGTTAGCTTACCTATCCCTCTGCTGTGTACGGAGTTCCTAGTTAGTTAGCTACCTATCCTGCCTGCTGTGTACCAGAGTCCTAGTTAGTTAGCTACCTATCCCTCCTGCTGTGTACCGGAGTCCTAGTTAGTTAGCTACCTATCCCTCCTGCTGTGTACCGAGTCCTAGTTAGTTAGCTACCTATCCCTCCTGCTGTGTACCGGAGTCCTAGTTAGTTAGCTACCTATATCCTGCTGCTGTGTACGCGGAGTCCTAGTTAGTTAGCTACCTATCCCTCTGCTGTGTACGGAGTCCTAGTTAGTTAGCTACTATCCTCTGCTGTGTACCGGAGTCCTAGTTAGTTAGCTACCTATCCTCCTGCTGTGTACCGGAGTCCTAGTTAGTTAGCTACCTATCCTCCTGCTGTGTACCAAGAGTCCCTAGTTAGTTAGCTACCTATCCCTCCTGCTGTGTACCAGAGTCCTAGTTTAGTTAGCTACCTATCCCTCCTGCTGTGTACCGGAGTCCTAGTTAGTTGAGCTACCTATCCTCCTGCTGTGTACCGGAGTCCTAGTTAGTTAGCTACCTATCCCGCCTGCTGTGTACAGAGTCCTAGTTAGTTTAGCTACCTATCCTCCTGCTGTGTACCAGAGTTCCTAGTTAGTTAGCTACCTATCCCTCCTGCTGGTGTACCAGAGTCCTAGTTAGTTAGCTACCTATCCTGCCTGCTGTGTACCAGAGTCTAGTTAGTTAGCTACCTATCCCTCCTGCTGTGTACCAGAGTCCTAGTTAGTTAGCTACCTACTCCTGCCTGCTGTGTACCGGAGTCCTAGTTAGTTAGCTACCCTATCCCTCCTGCTGTGGTACCGGAAGTCCTAGTTAGTTTAGCTACCTATCCGCCTGCTGTGTACCGGAGTCCTAGTTAGTTAGCTACCTATCCCTCCTGCTGTGTACCAGAGTCCTAGTTAGTTAGGCTACCTATCCCTCCTGCTGTGTACCGGAGTCCTAGTTAGTTAGCTACCTATCCCTCCTGCTGTGTACCGAGAGTCCCTAGTTAGTTAGCTACCTATCCCTCCTGCTGTGTACCAGAGTCCTAGTTAGTTAGCTACCTATCCTGCCTGCTGTGTACCGGAGTCCTAGTTAGTTAGCTACCTATCCCTCCTGCTGTAGTTACCGGAGTCCTAGTTTAGTTACGCTACCTATCCCTCCTGCTGTGCTGACCGGAGTTCCTAGTTAGTTAGCTACCTATCCTCCTGCTGTGTACCGGAGTCCTAGTTAGTTAGCTACCTATCCCTCCTGCTGTGTACCAGAGTCCTAGTTAGTTAGCTACCTATCCCTCCTGCTGTGTACCAGAGTCCTAGTTAGTTAGCTACCTATCCCTCCTGCCTGTGTACCGGAGTCCTAGTTAGTTTAGCTACCTATCCTCCTGCTGTGTACCGGGTCCCTAGTTACAGTTAGCTACCTATCCTCCTGCTGCGTGTACCGGAGTCCTAGTTAGTTAGCTACCTTCCCTCCTGCTGTGTCCCAGTCCTAGTTAGTTAGCTACTATCCCTCCTGCTGTGTACCGGAGTCCTAGTTAGTTAGCTACCTATCCCTCCTGCTGTGTACCAGAGTCCTAGTTAGTTAGCTACCTATCCTCCTGCTGTGTACCGGAGTCCTAGTTAGTTAGTTACCTATCCCTCCTGCTGTGTACCGGAGTCCTAGTTAGTTAGCTACTATCCCTCCTGCTGTGTACCCAGAGTCCTAGTTAGTTAGCTACCTATCCCTCCTGCTGTGTACCAGAGTCCTAGTTTAGTTAGCTACCTATCCCGCCTTGCTGTGTACCAGAGTCCTAGTTAGTTAGCTACCTATCCCTCCTGCTGTGTACCAGAGTCCTAGTTAGTTAGCTACCTAACCCTTCTGCTGTGTACGCGAGTCCTAGTTAGTTAGCTACCTATCCTCCTGCTGTGGTACCGGAGTCCAAGTTAGTTAGCTACCTATCCTCCTGCTGTGTACCAGAGTCCTAGTTAGTTAGGCTTACCTATCCCTCCTGCTGTGGTACCAGAGTCCTAGTTAGTTAGCTACCTATCCTGCCTGCTGTGTACCAGAGTCCTAGTTAGTTTAGCTACCTATCCCGCCTGCTGTGTACCGGATCCTAGTTGTTAGCTACCTAACCCTCCTGCTGTGTACCGGAGTCCTAGTTAGTTAGCTACCTATCCCTCCTGCTGTGTACGGAGTCCTAGTTAGTTAGCTACCTACCTGCTGCTGTGTACCAGAGTCCTAGTTAGTTAGCTACCTATCCCCCTCCTGCTGTGTACCAGAGTCCTAGTTAGTTAGCTAACCTATCCCTCCTGCTGTGTACCAGAGTCCTAGTTAGTTAGCTACCTATCCCTCCTGCTGTGTACCGGAGTCCTAGTTAGTTAGCTACCTATCTCCGCCTGCTGTTGTACCAGAGTCCTAGTTAGTTAGCTACCTATCCGCCTGCTGTGTACCGGAGTCCTAGTTTAGTTAGCTACCTATCCCTCCTGCTGTGTACCGGAGTCCTGTTAGTTAGCTACCTATCCCTCCTGCTGTGTACCGGAGTCCTAGTTAGTTAGCTACCTATCCCTCCCTGCTGTGTACCGGAGTCCTAGTTAGTTAGCTACCTATCCCTCCTGCTGTGTACCGGAGTCCTAGTTATGTTAGCTACCTATCCTCCTGCTTTGTACCGGAGTCCTGTTTAGTTAGCTACCTATCCCTCCTGCTGTGTACCAGAGTCCCTAGTTAGTTAGGCTACCTATCCCTCCTGCTGTGTACCAGAGTCCTAGTTAGTTAGCTACCTATCCCTCCTGCTGTGTACCGGAGTCCTAGTTAGTTAGCTACCTATCCCTCCTGCTGTGTACCAGAGTCCTAGTTAGTTAGCTACCTATCCCTCCTGCTGTGTACCAGAGTCCTAGTTAGTTAGCTACTATCCCTCCTGCTGTGTACCAGAGTCCTAGTTAGTTAGCTACCTATCTGCCTGCTGTGTACCAGAGTCCTAGTTAGTTAGCTACCTATTCCTCCTGCTGTGTACCGGGCGTCCTAGTTAGTTAGCTACCTACCCTC
Source organism: Salvelinus sp. IW2-2015 (assembly GCF_002910315.2). Classification (NCBI taxonomy): domain Eukaryota; kingdom Metazoa; phylum Chordata; class Actinopteri; order Salmoniformes; family Salmonidae; genus Salvelinus; species Salvelinus sp. IW2-2015. Next base: position 197,404 of record NW_019943876.1, read on the forward strand.
CTGCTGTGTACCGGAGTCCTAGAAATGGACCAATATAAGTATAGAAGGGGTTCCTGCAGATGCAGGCCGCACCCTTCTCCATCTCTTGCTACTCATTGGAGAGACTGGATGATTTTCTTCAGATGCACTCCACCCCTACGGTGAACATCACCGGGACACACTGCTTAATGACCAAGGTGGTGGATTGTGTTCCCTGAAATGTGTACAGCAGCTGATTGACGGGCGAAGGGCCCCATCTCTATACACTTGTTTATCTTCTGGTCCCCTCTGGAACATCGGAGCTAATCCGCTGAGCGATGATCAGAGAGGACCACCGTTGTCCCACGGGAAACATTCTCTGTATTATGTTGTGTAATAATGTTGCATAATACCTTCTGGTGTAGGTTGTTTGAGAAAGTTTTAAACCCTTAAAACAACCTGCATACACATGTTTTTGAAGTAATAGACCACGGTAGCTACTGTTGTAGGTCGAGTTGTGTGCTGTAAAACCTTGGTAGAGCAGGCATCGTGGTGCTGTAAAACCTTGGTAGAAGCATGGGTGGAATAGGCATTGTGGTGGCTGGAAACCTTGGTAGAACATGGGTGGAGTAGGCATTGGTGGTGCTGTAAAACCTTGTAAGAGCATGGTGGAGTAGGCATTGTGGGTGCTGTAAAACCTTGGTAGAGCATGGGTGGAGTAGGCATTGTTGGTGCTGTAAAACGCTTGGTAGAGCATGGGTGGAATAGGCATTGTGGTGCTGGAAAACCTTGGTAAGAGCATGGGTGGAGTAGGCATTGTGGTGCTTGTAAAACCTTGGTAGAGCATGGGTGGAGTAGGCATTGTGTGGCTGTAAAACCTTGGTAGAGCATGGGTGGAGTAGCCATTGTGGTGCTGTAAAACCTTGGTAGAGCATGGGTGGATAGGCATTGTGGTGCTGAAAAACCTTGGTAGAGCATGGGTGGAGTAGGCATTGTGGTGCTGTAAACCTTGGTAGAGCATGGGTGGAGTAAGGCATTGTGGTGCTGTAAAACCTTGGTAGAGCATGGGTGGAGTAGGCATTTGTGGTGCTGTAAAACCTTGGTAGAGCATGGGTGGAGTAGGCATTGTGGTTGCTGTAAAACCTTGGTAGAGCATGGGTGGAGTAGGCTTTGTGGTGCTGTAAAACCTTGGTAGAGCATGGGTGGAGTAGGCATTGTTGGTGCTGTAAACCTTGGTAGAGCCTGGGTGGAGTAGGCCATTGTGGTGCTGTAAAACTTGGTAGAGCATGGGTGGAGTAGGCATTGTGTGCATTGTGGTGCTGTAAAACCTTGGTAGAGCATGGGTGGAGTAGGCATTGTGGTGCTGTAAAACCTTGGTAGAGCATGGGTGGAGTAGGCATTGTGCTGCTGTAAAACCTTGGTAGAGCATTGGTGGAGTAGGCATTGTGGGGCTCGTGAATTTCTTTCTTTATCGGCTTCAAACCAATGCCTACTTTTCAATTAAAACGTTTGTGTTTTGCTTTTTAATTGGATAAAAGCTTAGACCTGTAACACAGACCGATTACTTGCAGTCGGTTTCCACAGCCAAACTCAGTTACCTCAGGTTTTCTGGTCAGCGTATTGGTTATATACTGTTGAGAATCACACACAGGCTGGTGAAAGATGGACTTTTTCAAATCAAATTCTCATATTCCAGATTCCCATAGCCTCTCATCTGATATGGTGCAGCCAATTTCTTCTCTCTGCTTGTTTAAGAGATATTTCCATTCAGCGGTTGGAAAAGATTAAGTAAATTCCTCAAGGGGATTCTCTCCTCTCTCTCTTGTCTCTCTCTCTCTCTCTCCCTGTCTGTCTGTCTCTCTCTCTCCCAAGATTTAACATTGAAAAATATTGCATGAATAATGAAATCAAAACTTATGCTTTCTTCGCCCTTCTGAAAATACATTTTCCAAAATAAAAGCTTAAATTATGCATGCATTCTTTCTACTGTTCTTCAACCTTAAAGAGGTCATCTGCAGTTGCTGTATAAATGTTTGACTTATAAATTAATAATATGTACCTGATTCTTTAAGAATATAGCTCATAAATGCCTCATGCTCTTACTTCAATTGTTGTACCGCATCAAAACCCCAAATATATAAGCTTGTTTTACTCCTATGTTTGTAAACAAAGTGAATGGTAACAACCACTGTATAACCTCATAAGGTGGTTTTAAAACTGTGATGTTGATATCATGGATGGTCAGTCCTTGCATCCATAGCTCTGTCTATGAATTTGAGACTGGTAACATTTCTCCGGCCACATCTCTCAGATGTTTACAGAAACAGGGCCGGGGAATTTGCTTTGTTATTGTTTTCTACTGCTTATTGCCACTTTAATGTATTATTTCCTAGGTAAATGGAGCTGAAACTGACATTCTGAATGAAGGCTCCGAAAAGCCTGAGATCTCACTGCTTGATTTCCTTAAGAGTAAGTCCTCTATAGACAGGCTGGCAGACACAAACACACACACACACACACCACACAACACACACACACACACACACACACCACACACACCACCACACACACACACACACACACACACACACACACACACACACACACACACACACACACACACACACACACACACACACACACACAATATTGTGTGTTTGGTAGAATTCTACAGAGAATCTGCCCGCTGGCTACAATACCCTTAGTTAACTGACTAATTTATGTATTATTTTGTGTCTGTCTTTCTTGCCTGTCTCTGTGTGTCCTCTCTCTCCCCAGTGTTCCCCAGGCTGTTTGTCCGTCTGCTCCTCAGTCCTCTGTTCCTGCTGTTGGTCCTGTCTCAGTGCTGTTTCTCTTCAGTCATCGCTGGCCTCGCCACCTTCCTCAACAAGTTCCTGGAGAGACAGTACAGCACGACCGCCGCTTACGCAGCCTCCTCATAGGTCAGTACAGCACACCACCGCTTACAGCAGCCTCCTCATAGGTCAGTACAGCACGACCACCGCTTACAGCAGCCTCCTCATAGGTCAGTACAGCACGACACCGCTTACAGCAGCCTCCTCATAGGTCAGTACAGCACGACCGCTGCTTACAGCAGCCTCCTCATAGGTCAGTACAGCACGACCGCCGCTTACAGCAGCCTCCTCATAGGTCAGTACAGCACGACCGCCGCTTACAGCAGCCTCCTCATAGGTCAGTCACAGACGACTGCCGCTTACAGCAGCCTCCTCATAGGTCAGTACAGCACGACCGCCGCTTACAGCAGCCTCCTCATAGGTCAGTACAGCACGACCGCCGCTTACAGCAGCCTCCTTATAGGTCAGTACAGCACGACTGCCGCTTACAGCAGCCTCCTCATAGGTCAGTACAGCACGACTGCCGCTTACAGCAACTCCTCATAGGTCAGTACAAGCACGACCGCCGCTTACAGCAGCCTCCTCATAGGTCAGTACAACAACGACTGCCGCTTTACAGCAGCCTCCTCATAGGTCAGTACAGCACGACCACCGCTTACAGCAGCCTCCTCATAGTCAGTACAGCACGACACCGCTTACAGCAGCTCCTCATAGGTCTGTACAGCACTACTGTCTCTCATAGGTCAGTACAACACTACTGTCTCCTCATAGGTCAGTACAGAACACTACTGTCTCCTCATAGTCAGTACAACACTACTGTTCCTCATAGGTCAGTACAACACTACTGTCTCCTCATAGGTCAGTACAGAACACTCCTGTCTCCTCATAGGTCAGTACAGAACACTACTGTCTCCTCATAGGTCAGTACACACTACTGTCTCCTCATAGGTCAGTACGGAACACTACTGTCTCCTCATAGGTCAGTACAGAACACTACTGTTCTCTCATAGGTCAGTAACAGAACACTACTGTCTCCTCATAGGTCAGTACAGAACACTACTGTCTCCTCATAGGTCAGTACAGAACACTACTGTCTCCTCATAGGTCAGTAACTACAACACACTGTCTCCTCATAGGTCAGTACAGAACACTACTCTCTCCTCATAGGTCAGTACAGAACACTACTGTCTCCTCATAGGTCAGTACAGACACTACTCTCTCCTCAGGTCAGTACAAGCACTACTGTCTCCTCATAGGTCAGTACAACACTACTGTCCCTCATAGCGTCAGTACAGAACACTCTGTCTCTCGATAGGCAGTACAGAACACTACTCTCCTCATAGGTCAGTACAACACCAACTGCCTCCTCATAGGTCAGTACAGACACTACTGTCTCCTCATAGGTCAGTACAGAACACTACTGTCTCCTCATAGGTCAGTACAGAACACTACTGTCTCCTCATAGGTCAGTACGAACACTACGTCTCCATAGGTCAGTACAGAACACTAGTCCTCATAGGTCAGTACAGAACACTACTGTCTCCTCATAGGTCAGTACAACACTACTGTCTCTCATAGAGTCAGTACAGAACACTACTGTCCTCATAGGTCAGTACAACACTACTGTTCCTCATAGGTCAGTACAACACTACTGTCTCCTCATAGGTCAGTACAGAACACTACTGTCTCCTCATAGGTCAGTACAACACTACTGTCTCCTCATAGTCAGTACAACACTACTGTCTCATCATAGGTCAGTACAGAACACTACTGTCTCCTCATAGGTCAGTACAGAACACTACTCTCTCCTCATAGGTCAGTACAGACACTACTCTCTCCTCATAGGTCAGTACAGAACACTACTGTCTCCTCATAGGTCAGTACAGAACCCTACTGTCTCCTCATAGGTCAGTACAGAACACTACTGTCTCCTCATAGGTCAGTACAACACTACAGCCTCCTCATAGGTCAGTACAACACTACTGTCTCTCATAGGTCAGTACAAACACTACTGTCTCCTCATAGGTCAGTACAGAACACTACTGTCTCCTCATAGGTCAGTACAGAACACTACTGTCTCCTCATAGGTCAGTACAGAACACTACTCTCTCCTCATAGTCAGTACAAACACTACGCCTCCTCATAGGTCAGTACAGAACACTACTGTCTCCTCATAGGTCAGTACAGAACACTACTGTCTCCCATAGGTCAGTACAGCACTACTGCTCCTCATAGGTCAGTACAACACTACTGTCTCCTCATAGGTCAGTACAGAACACTACTGTCTCCTCATAGGTCAGTACAGAACACTACTGTCTCCTCATAGGTCAGTACAGAACACTACTTCTCCTCATAGGTCAGTACAACAACTACTGTCTCCTCATAGGTCAGTACGAAACACTACTGTCTCCTCATAGGTCATACAGACCATACTTCTCCTCATAGGTCAGTACAGAACACTACTCTCTCCTCATAGGTCAGTACAGAACACTACTGTTCTCCTCATAGGTCAGTACAACATTACTGTCTCCTCATAGGTCAGTACGAACACTACTGTCTCCTCATAGGTCAGTACAACACTACTGTCTCCATAGGTCAGTACAGAAACACTACTGTCTCCTCATAGGTCAGTACAACACTACTGTCCCTCATAGGTCAGTACAACACTACTGTCTCCTCATAGGTCAGTACAGAACACTACTGTCTCCTCATAAGTCAGTACAGAACACTACTGCTCCTCATAGGTCAGTACAGCACACTACTGTCTCCTCATAGGTCAGTAACAGACACTACTGTCCTCATAGGTCAGTACAGAACACTACTGTCTCCTCATAGGGAGTAACGAACACTACTGTCTCTATAGGTCAGTACAACACTACTGTCTCCTCATAGGTCAGTACAGAACACTCTATGTCTCCTCATAGGTCAGTACAAACACTACTGTCTCCTCATAGTCAGTACAACACTACTGTTCCTCTAGGCAGTACAGACACTACTGTCTCCTCATAGGTCAGTACAGAACACTACTGTTTCTCATAGGTCAGTACAGAACACTACGTCTCCTCATAGGTCAGTACAGAACACTACTGTCTCCTCATAGGGTCAGTACAGAACACTACTGTCTCCTCATAGGTCAGTACAGACACTACTGTCTCCTACTAGGTCAGTACAGAACACTACTGCTCCTCATAGGTCAGTTACAGAACACTACTCTCTCCTCATAGGTCAGTACAGACACTACTGTCTCCTCAATAGGTCTACAGAACACCACTGTCTCCTCATAGGTCAGTACACAGAACACTACTGTCTCCTCATAGGTCAGTACAGAACACTACGTTCTCCTCATAGGTCAGTACAGAACACTACTGTCTCCTCACAGGTCAGTACAGAACACTACTCTCTCCTCATAGGTCAGTACAGAACAACTGTCTCCTCATAGGTCAGTACAAACACTACTCTCTCCTCATAGGTCAGTAACAGAACACTACTGTCTTCTCATAGGTCAGTACAGAACACTACTGTCTCCATAGGTCAGTACAAGCACTACAGGCTCCTTCATAGGTCAGTACAGAACACTACTTCTCCTCATAGGTCATACAGAACGACTACAGCCTCCTCATAGGTCAGTACAGAACACTACTGTCTCCTCATAGGTCAGTAACAACACTACTGGCTCCTCATAGGTCAGTACAGAACACTACTGTCTCCTCATAGGTCATACAACACTACTGTCTCCTCATAGGTCAGTACAGAACACTACTGTCCTCCTCATAGGTCAGTACAGACACTACTGTCTCCTCATAGGTCAGTACAGACTACTGTCTCCTCATAGGTCAGTACGAACACTACTGTCTCCTCAAGGTCAGTACAACACTACTGTCTCCTCATAGGTCAGTACGAACACTACTGTCTCCTCATAGGTCAGTTACAAGAACACTACTGCTCTCTCATAGGTCCAGTACAGAACACTACTGTCTCCTCATAGTCAGTACACACACTACTGTCTCCTCATAGGTCAGTACAGAACACTACGTCTTCCTCATAGGTCAGTACAGAACACTACTCTCTCTCATAGGTCAGTACACGAACACTACGTTCTCCTCATAGGTCAGTACAACACTACTGTCTCCTCATAGGTCAGTACAACACTACTGGTTCTCTCACTAGGTGCAGTACAGAACAACGTACTGTCTCCTCATTAGGTCAGTACAGAACGCTAACTCTCTCCTCATAGTCAGTACAGAACACTATGTTCCTCAATAGGTCAGTTACAACATACTGTCTCCTCATAGGTCAGTACAGAACACTACTGTCTCCTCATAGGTCAGTACAACACTACTGTCTCCTCATAGGTCAGTACAGAACACACATACACACACACACACACACACACACACAAAGAGAGACAGACACACACACACAGAGGAACGATGGTGTATGTAACTCCTTGTTGATCCACTATGTGGAACAGGGGAATTATGGCGTATCTGTAAATGATAGCATTTATGAAGCTAGCAGGCATGTTCTTCACACGCTAGGAACATGCTGTATTTTCTCCAACGTTTAAAATGAAAAAGGTACCCCTCACTCCCAAAACACACACTGGAGACTCACACACAAAGTCTTTAAACAATGGGATGTGCTCAGTCTTTGAACAACGGGACGTGCTCAGTCTTTGAACAACGGGAGGCTCTTCTGGACAGGTACGTCAGTGTCATCTGATCCAACAACCACGCTCCGTTCAGAAGGTTGGGTCTGGTACCAGGCAGGGGTAACCTGGCCAGGATGTGCTCGAGGGCAGACTCAATGGTTGCAATACGAATGTCCAGTGACTTAAATTCCTTGCGCATCTCAGTGGGTCAAGATTTTTGTGCCCCCTGGCGAGGTTGAGTGATGGATCACAAGGTGAGTGAGACCCGTCTGATGAGAATCCGGAGAGCTGTTATCCTGTGCAGCCACCTGGGCATGTTCAGCTCCCTAAGAGAAGAATGCAAAGTGTGTGCTCATCTGAGGCTGTTGTTTTTAACACTGTTCACATGGGTGGAACCACAGCCGGTGTACAGTACTGAATCGGTCAGAAAATAACACATTTTCACAGAAGACAAGTTCTGAGAGTTATAAAAAAAAAAAAAAATGCTTTTGGAGGGCTCTGTCCTTTTCTATTCTACTGGCATCTTATCTATTCTGTCTTATCTATTCTACTGGCATCTTATCTGTTCTACTGTCATATATTCTACTGTCAGTATCTATTTTGCTGTATGTGTATTTGTTGAGGGAGCAGCAGCACTTGCATTTCCAAGAAATATTTCCACTCTGGGACAATAATGTTAATCTTATCTTATTTTATCTTAGCTCTGGTTATTTTATCTTAGCTCTGGTTATTTTATCTTAGCTCTGGTTATTTATGTTAGCTCTGGTTATTTATCTTAGCTCTGGTTATTTGATCTTAGCTGTGGTTATTTTATCTTAGCTCTGGTTATTTTTCTTAGCTCTGGTTATTTTATCTTAGCTCTGGTTATTTATCTTAGTTCTGGTTATTTTATCTTAGCTGTGGTTATTTTATCTTAGCTCTGGTTATTTTATATGTTAATATTTTAGCTCTGGTTAATTTTTATCTTAGCTGTGGTTATTTTATCGTTAGCTGTTGGTATTTTATCTTAGCTTGTGGTTATTTTATCTTGCGTGGTTATTTTCTTAGCTGTGTATTTTATCTTAGCTGTGGTTATTTTTTCTTAGCTGTGGTTATTTTTAATCTTTAGCTCTGGTTATTTTATATGTTATCTTAGCTGTGGTTTATTTTATCTTAGCTGTGGTATTTATCTTAGCTGTGTTAATTTTATCTTAGCTGTGGTTATTTTATCTTAGCTGCTGGTTATTTATCTTAGCTGTGGTTATTTTATCTTTAGCTGTGGTTATTTTACTTAGCTGTGGTTATTTTATCTTAGCTCTGGTTATTTATATTTATCTTAGCTGTGGTTTTTTTATTTAGCTCTGGTTATTTTATCTTTCTTAGCTTTGTGGTTATTTTTTATCTAGCTGTGGTATTTTACTGTAGCTGTGGTTTTTTCTCTAGCTGTGGTTATTTTAATCTTAGCCTCTGGTTAATTTGTCTTATCTCTGGTTATTTTATCTTAGTTTTTCTAATCACTCTGTCGCGTCGTCCTCAGGGTGCGGTGAACCTTCCTTCTTTGCCGTGGGGATGCTGGTGCGCGGGTCATCATGAAGAGAATGATCTCTCTTCTTAAGGCCATCCTCGTTTTCTCTGTCGCCATGCTGTCCATCTCTGTTCTCCTCCTCATCCCCTCTTCTTCATGGGCTGTCCCACACAGAGGGTGGAAAGAGGGTCAACTATGAATTCCAAGGTGAGTCAGTGTTGGGGTGTAATCTGCATTTTTTACAAAACGGTTAAATCTTGGAGAGCCTGTCCTGGTTGATTGGGGTCGGTGTGCTGAGGGGGATGTTGTTGATGTGTCTGTAGTACGTAGTTTGTCAGCTAACGTATCTGGGGATGTTGTGTTGCTGTCTGTAGTTTGTTAGCTAACTGTATCTGGGGATGTTGTGTTATACTGTCTGTAGTTTGTCACTAACCGTTCTCTGGGGATGTTGTGTTACTGTCTGTAGTTTGTCAGCTAACCGTATCTGGGGATGTTGTGTTGCTGTCTGTAGTTTGTCAGCTAACTGTATCTGGGGATGTTGTGTTACTGCTGTAGTTGTCAGCTAACCGTATCTGGGGATGTTGTGTTGCTGGGTCTGTAGTTTGTTAGCTAACTGTATCTGGGGATGTTTGTGTTACTGTCTGTAGTTTGTCAGCTAACTGTATCGGGGGATGTTGTGTTACTGTTGTAGTTTGTAGCTAACTGGTATCTGGGGATGTTGTGTTATGTCTGTAGTTTGTCAGCTAACTGTATCTGGGGATGTTGTGTTACTGTCTGTAGTTTGTCAGCTACTGTATCTGGGGATGTTGTGTTACTGTCTGTATTTTGTCAGCTAACTGTTCTGGGGATGTTTGTGTTACTGTCTGTAGTTTGTCAGCTAACCGTTCTCTGGGATGTTGTGTTACTGTCTGTAGTTTGTCAGCTAACTGTATCTGGGGATGTTGTGTTACTGTCTGTAGTTTGTCAGCTAACCGGTTTCCTGGGGATGTTGTGTTACTGTCTGTAGTTTGTCAGCTAACCGTTCTCTGGGGATGTAGTGTTATGTCTCTAGTTTGTCAGCTAACTGTATCTGGGGATGTTGTTGTTCTGTCTGTAGTTTTGTCAGCTAACCGTTCTCTGGGGATGTTGTGGTTAGTGTCTGTAGTTTGTCAGCTAACTTGTATCTGGGGATGTTGTGTTACTGTCTGTAGTTTGTCAGCTAACTGTATCTGGGGATGTTGTGTTAGCTGTCTGTAGTTTGTCAGCTAACGTATCTGGGATGTTGTGTTACTACTGTTGTAGTTTGTCAGCTAACTGTATCTGGGGATGTTGTGTTACTGTCTGTAGGTTTGTTAGCTAACTGTATCTGGGGATGTTGTGTTACTGTCTGTAGTTTGTCAGCTAACTGTATCTGGTGATGTTTGTGTTCTGTCTGTAGTTTGTCAGCTAACTGTATCTGGGGAATGTTGTGTTACTGTCGTGTAGTTTGTCAGCTAACTGTATCTGGGGATGTTGTGTTACTGTCTTGTAGTTTGTTAGCTAACCGTATCTGGGGATGTTGTGTTACTGTCTGTAGTTTGTCAGCTAACTGTATCTGGGGATGTTGTTGTTGCTGTCTGTAGTTTGTCGCTAACTGTATCTGGGGATGTTGTGTTACTGTCTGTGTTTGTCAGCTAACCGTTCCTCCAGGGATGTTTAACAAGTCATTTTTTAGCCATAACCAGTACCTGAAGGAGATGTTAGCTTGTTACTGTCTGTAGATTTGATAACAGAACTAAACTGGTATATATAAAAAAAGAGGGACTGTTGTGTTACTGTCTGCTATGTATAACGCGAGGGAATGGACTGTGTAGTTCAGCTAATATGTAGATGGTTTACTTCTGTATTGTCAGTTAATGTATGATGGTTTACTGGCGAGTTTTAGCAACTGATCTGGGTGTTTAAGATATGATAGATAATTAATCAGACTACCGTCTTACCAGAGGATAGTTGGTAGCTGTCGATTGCCAGCAAAAACAATAATCTGGGGATGTTGTGTTAACATGTATAGATATGATAAATTAAATTAGAAACTAAGTTATATGGGAGATGTTGTGTTATTACCTGTTTGTTCACTAGACGTAATCGATGTTTGTTTCGTGTCTAATAGAGATATAAGAAGTACAGCAATGATTCTTGGATTTAAGTTCTACATATAAAAAAGAGAATATGAAAATAAGAGAGAATAATGTAAATACATGGAGAGAATTAAATAAGATTAAGTACTCGATGGATGTCAGATGTTAGATAATTATAGACTGTCTTATAGGTTTCGGAGTACCAGCTAACACGTATCTGCGGAGAGATTTATAGTAAGGATATAACTAAAAGTGAATAGATATAGTTTAGTTAATTTTTAGTTAGACTGTATTTAGGAGGAGTGTTGAGGATATGTTAATGAAGAAATATGAGATATTGATACAGAAGGAAGCGATGAAGGAGTTATGCATGTTATGTCTGGGGTATCAAGCTTTGGATACGTGTTATCTGGGTGCTGTATCCCTGTGTTCGTGTCCTTGGCCTTAAGTGGGCTCAACTCAGACCCGTCTTTTGGTTCATAAATCTGGTGTTTGGGATGATCTTGTCGTTTTTCATCTTGTTCTAGTTGTTTTGTACAGCCTGTACTTGGTGGAACAGTCCTTTTATACTTGTGATGGGCTGAGTTGGGATTGTCTGTGTAGTCTGAGTTTCGTAGTCTGGATTTACGTTTGTGTAGCTAAGACTGAATTCGTGTGCTAGTATTGGTTTACTGGTCTGTGTTCACTAACTGTAGGGATGTTGTAACTTGTCTGTTTTGTAAGTAACTGTTAGGGTTTGTGTCGTCCAGTTTCGCTAACTTTATTGGAGTGGTCTGTCTTATTGTCTAACCGAGGGATGTTGTGTTGCTGTCTGTAGTTTGTCAGCTACTGCTTCTCGGGGATGTTGTGTTACTGGTCCTGTAGTTTGTCAGCTAACCGTTCTCTGGGGATGTTGTGTTTACTGTCTGTAGTTTTGTTCAGCTAACCGTTATCTGGAATTGGGTGTTGTGTTACTGTCTGTAGTTTTGTCAGCTAACTTTGAATTTTGTGTTATGTTTTGCTGATTGGTGGATGTTGTGTTACTGTTGTAGTTTGTCAGCTTACTGTATCTGGGATGTTTGTGTTACTGTCTGTAGTTTTGTCAGCTAACCCGTATCTGGGGATGTTGTGTTACTGTCTTGTAGTTTTGTCAGCTATACCGTATCTGGAATTGTTGTGTTACTGTCTGTAGTTTTGTTAGCTATCTGTATCTGGGGATGTTGTGTGTTTACTGTCTGTGTTGTCAGCTAACCCTGTATCCTGGGGATGTTGGTGTTACTGTCTGTAAGTTTGTCAAGCTAACTGTATCTGGGGATGTTTGTGTTCTGTCTGTAGTTTCGGTCAAGCTGAACTGTATTCTGGGGATGTTGTGTTAACTGTCTGTAGTTTGTTAGCTAACCGTATCTGGGGAGTTGTGTTATGTCTGTATTGTCAGCTAACTGTATCTGGGATGTTGTGTTGCTGTCTGTAGTTTATGTCAGCTAACTGTAATCTGGGGGATGTTGTCGTTACTGTCTGTAGTTTGTCAGCTAACGTTCTCCTGGGGATGTTTGTGTTACTGTCTGTAGTTTGGTCAGCTAACTGTTCTGGGATGTTGTGTTACTGGTCTGTAGTTGTCAGCTAAACCGTATCTTGGGGATGTTAGTGTTACTGTCCTGTAGTTTGTCAGTAACTGTATCTGGAATTGTTTGTGTTACTGTCTGTAGTTTGTTATGCTAACTTAATCTGGGGACGTTGATGTTACTGTTCTGTAGTTTGTCAGTCACTGTATCTGGGATGTGTGTGTTCTGTCTGTAGTTTGTCAGCTAACTGTATCTGGGGATGTTGTGTTACTGTCTGTAGTTTGTCAGCTAACTGTATCTGGGGATGTTGTGTTACTTGTCCTGTAGTTTGTTAGCTAACCGTATCTGGGGATGTTGTGTTGCACTGTCTGTAGTTGTCAGGTACTGTATCTGGGATGTTGTGTTGCTGTCTGTAAGTTTTGTCAGCTAACTGTATCTGGGGATGTTGTTGTTAACTGTCTGTAGTTTGGTCAAGCTAACCGTTCTCTGGGCTGTTGTGTTTTGTCTGTAGTTTGTCAGCTATCTGTATCTGGGGTGTTTGGTTTACTGTCTGTAGTTGTGTCAGCTAACCGTTCTCTGGGGATGTTGTGTTACTGTCTGTAGTTTGTCAGCTAACCGTTCTCCGTGGGGATGCTTGTTTCTGTCTGTAGTTTGTCAGCTATCCGTTCTCTGGGGAGTGTTGTGTTTACTGTCTGTAGTTTGTCAGAATAACTGTATCCATGGGATGTTGTGTTACTGTCTGTAAGTCTCGTCAGCTACCCGTCCTCTCTGGGATGTTGTTTACTGTCCTGTAGTTTTGTCAGCTAACTGTATCTGGGGATGTGTTGTGTCTGTTGTAGTTTGTCGCTAACTGTATCTGGGGATGTTTGTGTTACTGTCTGTAGTTTGTCAAGCTAACCGTTCTGGGGATGTTGTGTTACTGTCTGTAGTTTGTCAGCTAACTGTATCTGGGTGATTTGTGTTACTGTCTGTAGTTTTGTTGCTAACTGTATCTGGGGATGTTGTGTTTCTGTCTGTAGTTTGTCAGCTAACCGTTTCTCTGGGGATGTTGTGTTACTGTCTGTAGTTTGTCAGCCTAACTGTTATCTGGGATGTTGTGTTATGTCTGTAGTTGTGTCAGCTAACCGTTCTCTTGGGGATTGTGTTTGTCTGTAGTTTGTCGCTAACTGTATCTTGGGGATGTTGTGTTACTGTCTGTAGTTGTCAGCTAACCGTTCTCTGGGGATGTTGTGTTACTGTCCTGTAGTTTGTCAGCTAACTGTTATTGGGATGTGTTGTTACTGGTCTGTAGTTTGTCAGCCTTAACAGTCTCTGGGGATGTTGTGTTTATCTCTCTGTAGTTTGTCAGCTAACTGTTATCTGGGGATGTTGTGTTACTGTCTGTAGTTTGTCAGCTACCGTCTCCTTGGATGTTGTGTTACTGTCTGTAGTTTGTCAGCTAACTGTATCTGGGGATGTTGTGTTGCTGTCTGTAGTTTGTCAGCTAAACTGTATCTGGGGATGTTGTGTTACTTGTCTGTAAGTTTGTCAGCTAACCGTTCTCCTGGGATGTTGTGTTACTGTCCTGTAGTTTGTCAGCTAACTGTATCTGGGGATGTTGTGTTACTGTCCTGTAGTTTGTCAGCCTAACGTTCTCTGGGGATGTTGTGTTACTGTCTGTAGTTTGTTCAGCTAACGCGTTCTCTTTGGATGTTGTGTTTACTGTTCTGTAGTTTGTCAGCTACCGTTCTCTGGGGATGTTGTGTTACTGTCTGTAGTTTGTCAGCTAACTGTATCTGGGGATGTTGTGTTACTGTCTGTAGTTTTTGTCAGCTAACCGTTCTCTGGGGATGTTGTGTTACTGTCTGTAGTTTGTCAGCTAACTGTAATCTGGGGATGTTGTGTACTGTCTGTAGTTTTGTCAGCTAACTGTATCTGGGGATGTTTGTGTTACTGTCTGTAGTTTGTCAGCTAACCGTATCTGGGGATGTTGTGTTACTGTCTGTAGTTTGTCAGCTAACTGTATCTGGGATGTTGTGTTACTGTCTGTAGTTTTGTTAGCTAACTGTATCTGGGGATGTTGTGTTACTGTTCTGTAGTTTGTCAGCTAACCGTTCTCTGGGGATGTTGTGTTACTGTCTGTAGTTTGTCAGCTAACTGTATCTGGGGATGTTGTGTACTGTCCTGTAGTTTGTCAGCTAACCGTTCTGCTGGGATGTTGTGTTACTGTCTGTAGTTGTCAGCTAACTGTATCTGGGATGTTGTGTTACTGTCTAGTTTGTTCAGCTAACCGTTCTCTGGGGATGTTGTTGTTACTGTCTGTAGTTTGTCAGCTAACTGTATTCTGGGGAATGTTGTGTTACTGTCTGTAGTTTGTCAGCTAACCGTTCTCTGGGGATGTTGTGTTACTGTCTGTAGTTTGTCAGCTAACTGTATCTGGGGATGTTGTGTTACTGTCTGTAGTTGTCAGCTAACCGATCTCTGGGGATGTTGTGTTACTGTCTGTAGTTTGTCAGCTAACTGTATCTGGGGATGTTGTGTTCACTGTCTGTAGTTTGTTCAGCTAACCGTATCTGGGGATGTTTGTGTTACTGTCTGTAGTTTGTCAGCTACCGTATCTGGGGATGTTGTGTTACTGTCCTGTAGTTTGTCCAGCTAACCGTATCTGGGGATGTTGTGTTACTGTCTGTAGTTTGTCAGCTAACCGTATCTTGGGGATGTTGTGTTACTGTCTGTAGTTTGTTCAGCTAACCGTATCTGGGGATGTGTGTGTTACTGTCTGTAGTTTTTAGCTAACTGTATTCTGGGGATGTTGTGTTACTGTCTGTAGTTTGTCAGCTAACTGTACTGGGGATTTTGTGTTACTGTCTGTAGTTTGTCAGCTAACTGTATCTGGGGATGTTGTGTTACTGTCTGTAGTTTGTCAGCTAACTGTATCTGGGGATGTTGTGTTACTGTCTGTAGTTTGTTAGCTAACGTATCTGGGGATGTTGTTGTTAGCTGTCTGTAGTTTGTCAGCTAACTGTATCTGGGGATGTTGTGTTGCTGTCTGTAGTTTGTCAGCTAACTGTATCTGGGGATGTTGTGTTACTGTCTGTAGTTTGTCAGCTAAACCGTTCTCTGGGGATGTTGTGTTACTGTCTGTAGTTTGTCAGCTAACCGTTCTCTGGGGATGTTGTGGTTATGTTTGTCTGTAGTTGTCAGCTACCTGTATCTGGGGATGTTGTGTTACTGTCTGTATTTGTCAGCTAACTGTATTGGGGATGTTGTGTTACTGTCTGTAGTTTGTCCAGCTAACCTATCTGGGGATGTTGTGTTTACTGTCTGTAGTTTGTCAGCTAACTGTTCTGGGATGTTGTGTTACTGTCGTAGTTTGTCAGCTAACTGTATCTGGGGATGTTGTGTTCTGTCTGTAGTTTGTCAGCTAACCGTATCTGGGATGTTGTGTTACTGTCTGTAGTTTGTCAGCTAACTGTATCTGGGGATGTTGTGTTACTGTCTGAGTTTGTCAGCTAACTGTATCTGGGGATGTTGTGTTACTGTCTGTAGTTTGTCAGCTAACGTATCTGGGGATGTTGTGTTGTGTCTGTAGTTTGTCAGCTTAATGTATCTGGAATGTTTGTTGTTACTTCTGTAGTTTGTCAGCTAATGTATCTGGGGATGTTGTGTTGCTGTCTGTAGTTTGTCCTAACTGTATCTGGGATGTTGTGTACTGTCTGTAGTTTGTCAGCTACTCGTATCTGGGGATGTTGTGTTACGTCTGTAGTTTGTAGCTAACTGTATCTGGGATGTGTGTTACTGTCTGTAGTTGTGTAGCTAACTGTATCTGGGGATGTTGTGTTACTGTCTGTAGTTTGTCAGCTAACTGTATCTGGGGGTGGTTGTGTTACTGTCTGTAGTTTTGTCAGCTACTGTATCTGGGGATGTTGTGTTGCTGTCTGTAGTTGTCAGCTAACTGTATCTGGGGATGTTTGTGTTACTGTCTGTAGTTTGTCAGCTAACTGTATGCTGGGGATGTTGTGTTAGCTGTCTGTAGTTTGTCCAGCTAACTGTTATCTGGGATGTTGTGTTACTGTCTGTAGTTTGTCAGCTAACTGTATCTGGGGATGTTTGTGTTACTGTCTGTAGTTTGTCAGCTAACTGTTCGGGGATGTTGTTACTGTCTGTAGTGTAGCTAACCGTATCTGGGGATGTTTGTGTTACTGTCTGTAGTTTGTCAGCGGTTGTTTTTTAATGACATGGGAGTTATTGGGAAGCCATGAGGACTGGAGTTTAAGGTTCTTCAACCAGTCTTGCCCAAAGCCAAACGCCATGGAGTTATCACCTATCACTACAGACGTCAAAACAGAGATGTACAGTCTGCAGCGTTTTAATTCGTTGGATAAATAAAGTGCCTGGTGAAACACATGCACAAGTTCATACGTTACATAAACGATGAGGTCATAATAGGGAGAATAAACAAACGTACAGTACCTTTTTCAGACAGTACCAACAGACTGAAAAATAGACAAGCAACTTCATGGGATAAGACCTAGCATTTTGTTGAAGATTTAAGAAAAAGTATTGTTTGGCGCTGTGCCACTGGTGAGCCCAAAACAACTAGAATGTTGTTTTACTGCAGTACAATAGCAACCAGAGGCTAATGAACAACATCTAACATAAGCAGGAACCTGGTCTTCATCCCATAACCTCATATCTCTGTTGTCTTCTGTTATGTGGTTTTTCGGCACTGAGCTCTTACTGATGAACTTACCTCCACCCAAACGTCTATCGTGATCCAAACCTGAAGTTAACATGAATGACCCTTTCACACTACTGAGCTGAGCTGAAGCCTTGTAAAGTGGAGTTGTACTAAGCTGAGCTGTGCTACGCAGAGGGTGGAGTTGTACTGAGCTGAGCTGAGCTGAGCCTAGCAGAGTGGAGTTGTACTGAGCTGAGGCCTAGCCAGAGTGGAGTTGTACTGAGCTGTGCCTAGTAGAGTGGAGTTGTACAGCTGAGGCCCTAGCAGAGTGGAGTTGTACTGAGCTGAGCCTAGTAAGAGTGGAGTTGTACTGAGCTGAGCCTAGCAGAGTGGAGTTGTACTGGAGCTGAGCTGAGCCTAGCAGAGTGGGGAGTTGTCCTAGAGAGCTGAGCTGAGCTGAGCCTAGCAGAGGGAGTTGGTAATGAGCTGTGACCTTTTAGTGAGTGGAGTTGTAACTGAGCTGAGCCTAGTAGAGTGGAGTTGTACTGAGCTGAGCTGAGTTGAAGCCCTAGCAGAGTGGAGTTGTACTGAGCTGAGCCTAGTAGAGTGGAGTTGTACTGAGCTGAGCCCTAGCAGAGTGGAGTTGTAATACTGAGCTGAGCTGAGCCTAGCAGAGTGGAGTTGTACTGAGCTGAGCTCAGTGGGTACTAGCAGCAGCAGAGTGGAGTTGTACTGAGCTGAGCCTAGTAGAGTGGAGTTGTACTGAGCTGAGCCTAGCAGAGTGGAGTTGTACTGAGCTGAGCTGAGCTGAGCCTAGCAGAGTGGAGTTGTACTGAGCTGAGCTGAGCTGAGCCTAGCAGAGTGGAGTTGTACTGAGCTGAGCTGAGCCTAGTAAAGTGGAGTTGTACTGAGCTTGTTATGAATTCACCGTAGCTGCTAAACCCTGCTAGAAAGGACAGTGTGAAAAGACAATATCCGAGCAAGCACAATACATTTCGGGCAAAATAGTGTATAAGTCTATTGTGATACCAACATCATTCTTGAAACATCTCTCATCATCTTCTCTCTTCTCATCAGGTCTCTGGCCAATTGTTATTCCAACTGCTCCTGCCCAGCTAACGCCTTCAACCCAGTGTGTGGATCTGACAGCACGGAGTACCTGTCACCCTGCCACGCAGGCTGCAAAGAGTACACCAAAGACCCCAACAACAGATTCAGGGTTCTGGTGCGTTCTGGGAAGTTAGGAATGCAGTAGCGAATGGTATAATTGAACAAAGAGTAAAACCAAATCTGTTATAGGGCAGCCAGGCAGACCTAGTACTACCTAGTCTCTACCTACAGTACAGCTACACAATATGGATGATTCACAAGCAATGGACCAGTCCCATCCATCTGTAATTATAAAAATGTACCTTTATTTACCTAGAAAAGTCAGTTAAGAACAAATGTCTTATTTTCAATGACGGCCTACCAGGGAACAGTGGGTTGACTGCCTTGTTCAGGGGCAGAACGACAGAGTTGTACCTTGTCAGCTCGGGGATTCGATCTTGCAACCTTTCGGTTACTAGTACAACGCTCTAACCACTAGGCTACGCTGCCACCCCTCCACTCTAACCACTAGGCTACGCTGCCACCCCTCCACTCTAACCACTAGGCTAATCAGAGGGTAATCAGCCCTGGGACACAGGGGAAGTGTTTTAAGTGTCAGTCAGTAAGTCATCCATTACCAGGATGACTGTTTAGCAGGCTAATAGAGTTGTAGTCATATTGACATAGTTAATATGGTTAACCCCCCCATGCATGGCCATTACGTAAATGAGTTAGACTTCAATCAATTCCGACCAAGAGGTAACAATAGCTCATGTTGTATATACTAATTGAGGAAAGTATACAGGACGTTCAAGTCAATATAGGATATCAATCATTCACCATTTTGCCATTGTCTTAACAAACAAAAACAAGGATCTGTCCATTTTCTTTTATAATGTATTACGTGTATAGTCTATCTTTTATATAATGATACCGGTGTCTTCTTCGTTCTCCTGCTTTAGGAGTACACAGACTGTATCTGTACAGCTCACAGCCAGGGTAGCGGTGGGGGTACTGCTCGCCCCGGCCCCTGCCCCAACCAATGTCCTCACTTCCTGCTTCCTGTCATGTTCCTCATCTCTCTGGCCGCGATGATCGCCTCCCTAACACACAATCCTATCTATATGATGGTCCTCAGGTTTGTTTTTTTTATTTTTTTATTTGACCTTCATTTAACCAGGTAGGCCAGTTGAGAACAAGTTCTCATTTACAACTGCAACCTGGCCAAGATAAAGCAAAGCAGTGTGACAAAAACAACACAAAGTTACACATGGGATAAACAAACGTACAGTCAATAACACATTAGAAAAATCTATATACAGTGAGTGCAAATGTTGTAAGATTAGGGAGGTAAGGCAATAAATAGGCCATAGTGACGAAATAATTACAATTTAGCAATTAAACACTGGAGTGATAGATGTGCAGATGATGATATGCAAGTAGAGATACTGGGGTGCAAAGGAGAAGAAAAAATAATAATAACATGGGGATGAGGTAGTTGGGTGGGCTATTTACAGATGGGCTGTGTACAGGTGCAGTGATCGGTAAGCTGCTCTGACAGCTGATGCTTAAAGTTAGTGAGGGAGATATAAGTATCCAGCTTCAGTGATTCAGATAACCTCTCTCAGGTAACCTCTCTAACACACAGCCCCATCTATATGATGGACCTCATATAACCTCTCTCTCTAACACACAGCACCGTCTATATGATGGACCTCAGATTTAAAAAAACATATACAAATGCATTTGGAAAGTTTTCAGACCCCTTGACTTGATCCACATTTTGTTACGTTACAGCCTTATTCTAGAATGTATTAAATGTTTAAAAAAGTCTCATCAATTTACACACAATACCCCATAATGACATCACAATACCCCATAATGACATCACAATACTCCATAATGACATCACAATACCCCATGATGACATCACAATACCCCATAATGACAAAGCGAAAACAGGTTTTTAGAATTTTTGTACATTTATAAAAAAAAATGAAAAACTGAAAAACCTTATTTATTTAAGTATTTGCTATGAGACTCGAAATTGAGCTCATGTGCATCTTGTTTACATTGATTAAACTTGAGAAGTATATACAACTTCATTGGAGTCCACCTGTGGTAAATTCAATTGATTGGACATGATTTGGAAAGGCACACACCTGTCTATATAAGGTCCCACAGTTGACAGTGCATGTCAGAGCAACAACCAAGCCATGAGGTTAAAGGAATTGTCCGTAGAGCTCCGAGACAGGATTGTGTCGAGGCACAGATCTGGGGATGGGTACCAAAAAATGTCTGCAGCATTGAAGGTCCCCAAGAACAGTGTGGCCTCGACAAAAGGTTTGGAACCACCAAGACTATCCCTAGAGTTGGCCGTTCGGCCAAACTCAGCATTTGGGGGAGAAGGGCCTTGGTCAGGGAGGTGACCAGGAACCCGATGGTCACTCTGACAGAGCTTCAGTGTCCCTCTGTGGAGATGGGAGAACCTTCTAGAAAGACAACCATCTCT
Organism: Salvelinus sp. IW2-2015; assembly: GCF_002910315.2. Lineage (NCBI taxonomy): Eukaryota > Metazoa > Chordata > Actinopteri > Salmoniformes > Salmonidae > Salvelinus > Salvelinus sp. IW2-2015. The sequence goes on from NW_019943876.1 coordinate 218,270, forward strand.
GCAGCACTCCACCAATCAGGCCTTTATGGTACAGTGGCCAGACAGAAGCCACTCCTCAGTAAATGGCACATGACAGCCCGCTTGGAGTTTGCCAAAAGGCACCTAAAGACTCTCAGACCATGAGAAACAGGTTTCTCTGGTCTGATGAACCGAGATTGAACTCTTTGGCCTGAATGCCAAGCGTCACGTCTGGAGGAAACCTGGCACCATCCCTACGGTGAAGCATAGTGGTGGCAGCATCATGCTGTGGGGACGTTTTTCAGCCACAGGGACTTCAGCTCAAGGGAAAGATGAACAGAGCAAAGTACAGAGAGATCCTTGATGAAAACCTACTCCAGAGTGCTCAGAACGTCACCTTCCAACAGGACAACAACCCTAAGCACACAGCCAAGACAATGCAGGAGTGGCTTCAGGACAAGTCTCTGAATGTCCTTGAGTGGCCCAGCCAGAGGCCGGACTTGAACCCAATCGAAACATCTCTGGAGAGACCTGAAAATAGCTGTGCAGCGACGCTCCCCATCCAACCTGACAGAGCTTGAGAGGATCTGCAGAGAAGAATGGGAGAAACTCCCCAAATACAGGTGTGCCAAGCTTGTAGTGTCATACCCAAGAAGACTCGAGGCTGTAATCACTGCCAAAGGTCTTCAACAAAGTACTGAATAATGGGTCTGAATAAATATGATATTTCCTTTTTATATATATAATTTGGAGATTTCTAAAACCTGTTTTTGCTTCGTCATTATTGTGTAGATTGATGAGAGGAAAAAACGATTTAATTCATTTTAAAATACGGCTGTATAACGTAACAAAATGTGGAAAAAGTCAAGGAATCTAAATACTTTCAAAGTGCACTGTATATAGTTTAATGTAATTAAATTTGATTTGGAATACTTCTGATGAGTCCATAGAAAGCAGGCCTATTCAGTACGACGTTGTAAATAAACTGTTTCTTCGCTTGAATTGTTTCAGAACTGTTCCCCACGAAGAGAAATCCTTTGCCATAGGAGTCCAGTTTCTGCTCTTGAGAGTGCTTGGTAAGTTTCTTCATAAAGACAGATGTTGTTAAATACAACACACAATTGAATATGATGATATACATCAATGTAGTGTTAGAGTGCCCTCTGGTGGACGACGACTGATTTGAATCATACTGAGAATCCCGTATCTTCCTGCTGCGAAAGTGTTTTGAATAAGAGTTGTGATTGATGTCTGATCCTCTCCTTTCTCTACGAACAAAAGGTCAATGTTGACAGTTGTTATAGCAGCCTGGTTACCAGCTCCTGTTCAGCTTGGCCATCCACAGCTCCTGTATATAGTATTATTATACACACTGAAGACAAATATAAATGCAACATGCAACAATTTCTAAGATTTTACTGAGTTTTACAGTTCATATAAGAAAATCAAGTCAATTGAAATAAATTCATTAGGTCCTAATCTATGGATTTCACATGACTGGGAATACAGATATGCATTTGTTGGTCACAGATACCATTAAAAAAAAGGTAGGGGTGTGGATCAGAGAACCACTATGTTCCTCCTGCAGTGACATGTGACCACCATTTTGCCTCATGCAGCACGACATCTCCTTCACATAGAGTTGATCAGGCTGTTGATTGTGGTCTGTGGAATGTTGTCCCACTCCTCTTCAATGGCGGTGGGAAGTTGCTGGATATTGGCGGGAACTGGAACACGCTGTCGTAGAAATTGATCCAGAGCATCCCAAACATGCTCAATGAGTGACATGTCTGGTGAGTATGCAGGCCATGGAAGAACTGGGGACATTTTAAGCTTCCAGGAACTGTGTACAGATCCTTACGACATGGGGCCGTGCATTATCATGCTGAAACATGAGGTGATGGCGGCGGATGAATGACAGGACAATGGGCCTCAGGATCTCGTCACGGTATCTCTGTGCATTCAAATTGCCATCGATAAATTGTAATTGGGTTTGTTGTTCGTAGCTTATCAAATCACATTGTATTGGTCACGTACACATATTTAGCAGATGTTATTGCGGGTGTAGTGAAATGCTTGTGTTCCTAGCTCCAACAGCCTGTTGTTCATAATTGTACATGGTTCATATTAAGATCTTGCTACTTAAAGGGGTATACTTGAGTTGTACTGAATATGTTGTAGCAAGTCCCTTTTTACTGGCCTTTTACTGGCCCATACCATAATCTCACCACCACCATGTGGCACTGTTCACAACGTTGACATCAGCAAACCGCTCGGCAACACGACACCTGGTTACACGTGGTCTGTGGTTGTGAGGCCGGTTGGATGTACTGCCAAATTCTCTTAAAGGACGTTGGAGGAGGTGGCTTATTGTAGAGAAATTAACATTCAATTATCTGGCAACAGCTCTGGTGGACATCCTTGCAGTCAGCATACCAATTGCACCCTCCCTCAATACTGGAGACATCTGTGGCCTTTTAAAGTGGCCTTTTATTGTCCCAAGCACAAGGTGCACCTGTGTAATGATCATGCTCTTTAATCAGCTTCTTGATATGCCACACCTCTCAGGTGGATGGATTATCTTGGCAAAGGAGAAATGCTCACTGACAGGGATGTAAACAAATGTGTGCACAAACTTTGAGAGAAATAATATTTTTGTGCGTCTGGAAATCTTCTGGGATCTTTTATATTTCAGCTCATAAAACATGGGATCAACACTTTACTTTACTTTGCGTTTTTATATTTTTGTTCAGTTTATATTCTCTAATCCTGTGCTTTTCTATTCTAGCCTGGTTACCGGCCCCAGCCCTGTTCGGCATGGCCATCGACAGCTCCTGTATCTGGTGGAAACGTATCTGTGGCAACCGGCTGGGCTGTGGTTACTATGACAATAACATCCTGAGAAACAGGTAAGAAAAAAGGTCTCGTACTACTATTGGTATGCCTCGTTTATACAAGTGATAATGATTGATGGACTGTATTGGTGGACTGTATTGGTGGACTGTATTGATGGACTGTATTGATGGACTGTATTGATGGACTGTATTGGTGGACTGTATTGGTGGACTGTATTGATGGACTGTATTGATGGACTGTATTGATGGACTGTATTGATGGACTGTATTGATGGACTGTATTGATGGACTGTATTGGTGGACTGTATTGGTGGACTGTATTGATGACCTGTATCGATGGACTGTATCGATGGACTGTATTGATGACCTGTATTGATGGACTGTATTGATGGACTGTATTGATTTGCTGGTTGATTCAGTGAATGGTTGATGTATCTCTGCAGGTACCTGGGTCTGCAGTTGGGCTTCAAGATGATGGGGATCTTCCTGCTGGGGCTGGTTGGATGGAAGGTCCAGAGGACCAGGGAGTACAACCTGGGAAAACGGCCTGACGGACCACTGTGATCTGGGATACGTCTGACCGCCTGGCTCCTTAACTCCTTCCTCCCTTTCCCGTCTCACACGATAGAGACTGGCCACCGAGGACCAATTTTACACCTACCTGCCATCGCACCGTGCTATCCAATCCACCACCTTACTACAATCTAACCTGTCTCACAGGAGAGAAGAGACTCACCTGCCTCTGAGGTACACTGTGCCTTTCAACTGGTCTGCTAATGCAGGGTCTGCTAATGCAGGGTCTGAATACAACGGAGGGACTATTATGATTCAACTCTGAGCAGCCAGCCCTATTCCTATATAAGTGTCTCACATGACTCCACCCAGTGGGCTTATCTTAATGTATTTTTCCCACTGTGCTTTTCAACGGAGTGTACTGTGCTGTATACTAGTATATCAACTGTATACTAGTATATCAACTGTATACTTGTATATCAACTGTATACTTGTATATCAACTGTATACTAGTATATCAACTGTATACTAAGTGTATCAACTGTATCTAGTGTACTCACTGTTATAGTATATCAACTGTATACTAGTATATCGTAAGCTTGTATATCATTTTATGGTATATAATCGTATACTAGTATCAATGCTTCAACTGTATAGCTTGTATATCAGTATACTTAGATATCCAACTGTATACTTGTATAGTCATGACTGTATCATGTACTAGTATATCAACTGTTTATAGTGTATAACCTGTATCACTGAGTATCATGAACTGTATTAGTTTAAGTATACTAGTATATTACTGTATACTATAAATAATGAATCTGACTGTATACTTGTTATAACTGTAATACTATAGTATCACTGTTAGTAGTATGTATACTGTTATTGTATATCAATGTAACTTGTATATCAAACTGTATACTTGTATATCAACTGTATACTTGTATATCAACTGTATACTAGTATATCAACTGTATACTAGTATATCAACTGTATAGTAGTATATCAACTGTATACTTGTATATCAACAGTATACTTGCTGTTAACCCAGGGATGTTTTCCATTCAGGTTTCAAGCTAACTTAATATCTATATTAGTTATAGATGTTTGTCTCTTACGCAGAGGCATTTAGTGAGCATTTATATAGAGTTTTATACAAAGAATGGTAACTTTATAATCATATGATAAACATATGACATCCGCTTTAATCACAATAATATGCTATGCATCACATATCAATGACACTGTTTAAATAACTGTTCTCTTGTTGAAATTGATTTATAATTCAATATTATGCTAAGTTTAGATTATCTTCACTTATGTGCCTTATATGCAACACCAAATGAATGTGATTTATGTAAATAATAAACTGTTTTGTTTTATATTGTACAATTGTTACTACATTGTGGTGGAAAAGTTAAGAGAGTTTGGGGAGAGAATGAGTCTCTCTCTCTCTGTGTGTTTGTCTATCTGTGTATACAGGACATCATGAGAGTAAATACAGTTAGAGAAAGGCTTAGAAACACAGTAGGCTTAATGGAATGAATAATCGAACATGTTCGCGCACAATAGTACCACGAAAGGTTTTCCTCATTCCCCGTTTCGCATGACGTCATGCGTCAGTGGCAGAAAGGAGCGGGCGGCAGACAGAGAGCGAGGGGGAGGAGAGACCGCGCAGGCGCAGATCGTCATAAAAAAAAAAAAAAAACCTAACAGCAGCCTCCACAGTGCAGCAGCGCTCACTGAGGGAGAGGAAGAGAGAGCAGGTTGAACGGATTAAAGGCGTCGCGTTTCAGTGTCACATCCCAACATCATCAGCACCACCACAAACCAGGACCACTGGGAAAGAGCATTTAATTAACCGACTCGTTTAGAAATTCACCCCCCCCTTAAAACATGTCTGTGGGTAGTGACTTTGGGAACCCCTTAAGAAAATTCAAACTGGTCTTTCTGGGGGAGCAAAGCGGTAAGTAATTCAGAAGCTTTGGGAGAAGTTACCTTCTGTTTGTGTATGATATTCCCTGCTGGGTGTTCACAGACTAAGTGAAGTTCACTGACCTCTATAAAGCCTACGTGTTTCACTTAGTAGCCTTTAACATGATGGAGAATTGACTACATTTTCTATAGGAAAATGACAAGCTTGTTTTTGTTTTTTGTTATGTCGGTCACAAATAGTCCAGAGATCAATATACGATGTTCATTATAAAATGTTTATGATGTCAGTCAATGCATTTCATTGTTTGGGATATTTATTCTTTTGATGACTCTTTATGCAAAGCAGGGGTGAAACATTGAATTTTTTTGCAGTCCAGTTTGACATTCATTTAGAATATTATTAAAACCTAATAATTGCTATGTATGTGACAGTTGTTATATACATGTGGTGGTGTTATTGTGTCAAGCGCTGTGCTTGGTTTAAAAGAGAGAAATTAAGAATTCTGTGTATTGCATGAGACACACCCAGGCTGCCAGCGTCTGTCGGTGAGAACTTGTGTAGCTGCAGTCTCTTCCACTGTAGGCTTCTCTCTCGCTCGCTCGCTCTCTCTCTCTCTCTCTCTCTCTCTCTCTCTCTCTTCTCTCGGGCGCGTCTTCTCGCTCTCTCCCTTCTCTCTCTCATTCTGTCTCTGTCTGTCTTCATTCCTCTCTTATTCTTTGTCTCTCATTTCTTCTCTTCGTTATTCTCTCTGTCTCTTCTATTCTCTCTTCTGTCTCTCATTCCCTGTATCTCATTCTCTCTCTGTCTTCATTCCCCCTGTAATCTCATTCGTCTCTCTCTCTGTCTCTCATTCTCTGTTGTATCCTCGTCTCATTCTCTTCTCCGTCGTCATTCTGTCTACCATTCCCTCTGTATCTCAATTCTCTGTCTGTCTCTCATTCTCTCTATCTCTTCTTCTTGTTATCTCATTCTACTGGTCTGTTCTCATTTCTTGTCTGTTCGGTGTCTTTCTCATTCTGTCTTCATTCTCTCTTGTCTATTCGTCTTCTCTCAATTCCTGTCTCTCATTTCTCTCTGCTCTTTGCAGATGAGACTAAGGTAATTTGGTCTTTCATATTGCAGAGTGTTGTAAAATGGCCTATGTATGACCTAACTTAGTCTGTAGCGTTATCTTGGTGCAGTTTGTCCTCATGTCTCCACTATCCACCCGATGTTATGAGACAACTTATTAAGCTTGTTACTCTAATTCAGTTTTAGGGATAGCGGTTTTTCATGGTTTGCTGATTCAGACCACGTGTCCCCCCCCACCTCAGCTCGAAGGGAAATGCCCCCTCGGGGGGGGGGGGGGGGGGGCTGGGTGTAGATCCGCGCCCAGACGTAATCTAACGGGCAGCAAATTCATCTCGAGTCTTAGCTCTGTGACCCCACATCAGCCGCTAATAATGAAAACTTATGGGATAATTTTGCGTACTCATTCGGTTGTAGCTGCCGTAGGGTTGTAGCGTGGTGAAGTAGAAGAGAACGTAGTGTGACGGTGGCTGAATCACTTAAACATGGACTACCATAAAACAGAACAGCTCTTTGCTGTATTACTCTGGCGTCTCTTCTCTAGTCGTGGTATTTTAAAAGTTTTGAATTACCATATCAACTTTGCTGGCGTAATCGAGGCTTCTTTTCACAGTCTAGCGGATCGCGGAAACGTGAGATCTCTGTGAATTGGATTGCAGCGTGAGCGATAGGGTTGACTTCCTAATTTGTTCAAATGGGAAACACTTGCTTTCCGGACTAGAATTGTTGAAATCAAGGTGCAGCTGCTCACAATCGAGCGACGATCAGCACGCAGATGGGCGGTGGGATAGAAGGCAGACGGGTGGACTAGCAGGCAGGCGGGTGGACTTGCATGGCAGGCGGGTGGACTATGCAGGCAGGCGGGTGGCTAGCAGGCCGTGCGGGGTGGAGCTGCAAGCAGGCGGGTGGAATTGAGGCAGGCGGTGAGACTAGAAGGAGGCGGTGTGGATATAGCAGCCCGGGCGGGTTGGACTAGCCGACAGGCGGGTGGAGCTACAAGGCTAGGCGGGTGGACTAGCAGGCGGGGGTGACTATGCAACAGGCGGGTGGAGTACGCAGGCGACGGTGGACTTAGGCAGACTAGGCGGGTGGACTAGCGGGAGGCGGGTGGATATACAGGCCAGACGGGTGACTAGCAGCAGGCGGGGTGGATAGCAACCGGGGGGTGGACTAGCAGACTAGGCGGCTGGAACTAAGCAACAGGCGGGGGTGGTAACTACGAGACAGGCGGTGGTGGACTAGCATGCAGGCGGGTGGACTCAGGACTACAGCAGACAGGCGGGTGGACTAGCAGACAGGGGGGATAGGAAGGCGGGTGGACTGCAGGCAGGGGGTGGACTAGCGGGGTGGACTAGCAGGACAGCCGGGTGACTAGCAAGGCATAGGCGGGAGGATAGCAGACAGCGGTCGTTGGACTAGCAGACGGCGGCCTGGGTGGAAGCAGGCCGCGGGACCATGCAGGCAGGTGACCAGAGCAGGCAGGCGGGGTAGAAGGCAGGCAGGCGGGTGGACTAGCAGGCAGGCGGGTGGACTAGCAGGCAGGCGGGTGGACTAGCAGGCAGGCGGGTGGACTAGCAGGCAGGCGGGTAGACTAGCAGACAGGCGGGTGGAGTTGGTTTCACCTTTCCTGCATGTTAAATGTGTTGCCAGAGGAAGCTTCTCCTCCGGGCTGGATAGCTCTTTGGCTCTCTCCTCCACCCTGTTTCCTGAGCTGTGTTGTACAGACCTGGGTACAAATACAATCTGCATTTTATTACTTTTTTTACTTCAATGTATTGATAAGCATGCACCTATTAAGACGTCGAATGTTAGTACTGTTAAGGCTCTGTTGATTGATGTTGAATTTAAAAACAAATTATGGTTGGGGGAGATGAAGCAACATGAGTGGCTAATTAGTCTTGTTGCACAGCTGACTGGCTAACTTAGTGTAAATTATACAATTATGTGAATAAACTCAACCAAAATAAGAAGAAACTGTATTTTGAAACTAAGATAAATGATACAAAGTATGATGGAAAATCTTTGGAGTATTTAAAATGAAATTATAGGCAGAAACATGAATTCAACTCCATCTGTCATTGAATCAGATGGTTCCATCATTACAAAACCTTTTGATATTGCCAAATATTTTTATGACTATTTAATCTGTAAAGTGGGCCAACTATGGCATGAAATGTCAACAACAAACAGTGAGCCTTCATATTCATGCATAAAATACCTAATAATGAAAGAAAAAACATTGTCATTTAGAATTTTGTAACGTTAGTGTGGGAGAGGTGGACAAAAAATGGTTGACCATCAATAAATGAGAAACGTTGTATTTACAACCTAGATGAATCAAATCAAATCAAGCTTTATACAGTACATTCCAGACATGGAATGCAACACAATGTGCTTCAAAGGGGAAAAAACAATGAAAAAAAAACAATGAAAATAAAAGCTGAAATATTAAACAAACATTTGATAAAAAACTAAATAATGACACAAACTGAACAACTTAAAACCACCCTAAGGCAAAGCAAATCTAAAAATATGTGTTTTAAGATCTCTTTTAAATATGTCCACAGTTTCAGCCCCTCTCAGGGTCTCTGCCAGGCTATTCCAGAGGCTGGGGGCATAGTAACTAGGCTGTCTCTCCATGCATCTTGGTCCCCCTCAGGTTCTCTGGTAGGCTGGGGGCATAGTAACTAAAGGCTGCCTCTCCATGCCTCTTGGTCCCCCTCAGGGTCTCTGGCAGGCTATTCCAGAGGCTGGGCTGGGGCATAGTAACTAACAGGCTGGTTCTCCATGCTTTGGTCCCCTCAGGGTCTTCTGCACAGGGCTATCTAGAGGCTCTGGGCATAGTAACTAAAGGCTGTCTCTCAATGTCTTGGTCCCTCGTAGGGTTCTGGATGGGCTATTCCAGGAGGCTGGGGCA
>NW_019943876.1:228117-229911 GCF_002910315.2 Salvelinus sp. IW2-2015
CTCTCCATGCCTCTTGGTCCCCCTCAGGGTCTCTGGCAGGCTATTCCAGAGGCTGGGGGCATAATAACTAAAGACTGCCTCTTGGTCCCTCTCAGGGTCTCTGGCAGGCTATTCCAGAGGCTGGGGACATAGTAACTAAAGGCTGCCTCTCCATGCCTCTTGGTCCTGGGCTTTGGGATAGTTATAAGGCTGTCTCTCCATGCCTCTTGGTCCCGGGCTTTGGGATAGTTAAAAGTCCAGAGGACCTGAGGGACCTACTGTGTACATAACTTAAAAGCATGTCTGACATGTATTGGGGTGCACAATCGTGGATTGATTTAAAAACCAATAGAAGAATCTTAAAATTAATTCTAAAACTCACCAGTGCAGAGACCTTAAAACCGGTGTAATGTGTGCTCACATTGGCCAACTAGCTGCCGCCGTTGGCCAATGGGAGTCCTAATACAATTCCCTGTTGCAATGGAACCAATAGAAAAGTTTGAAAGCCCGCCCATCTGACTCTCCGGTAGGCTAAAGTACACACTCAATGTATCTGAAAGATTTCAAATAGTATTTGAACCCAGGGCTGGTCCTCTACCCTACCGTCTGTGCTGTGCGGAGGATGGCTCAGCAAGGCGTCTGGCTCTAACTTCTTTGGTCGGTCAAAGCTAAATGGGGGTTTAAATAAGCTGGCAAATCAGCTGAGTTCCTTGCTCAAGTCTGTGTTCCTTGCTCAACCCACGCTTCTTGTGGGTGCCAAGTTGCCCACTCTCAGCCACCTCAGATTAATCAACAGGGGCATTTTTGGAGTGGTACACAGATTAGCCTACTAGCTCTCTGCATTTAATATGTTAGCACATAGAGGTTTTGCCCTGGGCAGGTTTGTGTGGTAAGCAGAATCACTACAGTCTGTTTACACAATACTTGTCGTACATCACAAATGGCAAACCTATTCCCTTTATAGTGCACTACTTTTGGCCAGTCCCCAGGATCAAAAATAGTGCACTATAAAGGGAATAGGGTACCATTTACGATGCAGTACACAGTACTTGTAGTGTGAAATACTAAAGCCAAGGTAATCCCTTGTTGCTCGGTTGGTTTCACCTCGAACAAACAGATGGGAATACATTTGGTAGAAGCATTGGCATCTGTCTGTTTTATATTTATTCGTGCTCCGCAGAGTTCAACAGCACAGTCTGTACAACATAAAAAAGCATTGGCTTTGAAATCTTGCACTCACACAGAGACAGAGACAGAGAAAAAATTGGGTTCTTAGTCAGTTTGGCCCGAGCGACCAGCTCTAGGAAGAGTCTTGGTGGTTCCAAACCAATACAAACTCCAGCACACAATATCCAGAGGGGGAACACGCTCTGCCACAAAGAGACGGTTTAGTTGGAGCAAAGTCAACATCCCAGAAGGGGAGATGACATTAGTAATGAGATGACATTAGTAATGAGACAACGTACTGTTATAACATTAGTAATGAGATGACATTAGTAATGAGACAACGTAGTGTTATAACATTAGTAATGAGATGACATTAGTAATGAGACAACGTACTGTTATAACATTATAATGAGATGACATTAGTAATGAGATGACATTAGTTAATGAGACACCGTGTGTATAACATTAGTAATGAGATGACATTAGTAATGAGACAACGTATGTTATAACATTAGTAATGAGATGACATTAGTAATGAGACAACGTAGTGTTATAACATTAGTAATGAGATGACATTAGTAATGAGAACAAACGTCAGTGTTCATATGAATGACATTAGTATCTCTCTCAAGCAACACCAACGAGGAG
>NW_019943876.1:236781-243023 GCF_002910315.2 Salvelinus sp. IW2-2015
ACGTAGTGTTATAACATTAGTAATGAGATGACATTAGTAATGAGATGACGTAGTGTTATAACATTAGTAATGAGACAACGTACTGTTATAACGTTAGTATGCACCTAGTGTTGTAATGAGACAAAATACTGTTAAATTAAATGATGGTCAGAAAGACAAATTCAACTCCCTCTTTCATCGAATCAGATGTCTTATTCATCACAAAACCATTTGATGTTGCCAATTATTTTAATGATTGCCCACTTTGCCAATGAAGTAAACTTAGGCAGGAAATGCCAACAACGAACAGTTAGCCATAGTACTCATGCATTAAAAAAACGAATGAAAGAAAACTATTGTACGTTTTGAATTGTGTTAAGTTAGTGAGGGAGAGTTGGAAAGATCATTGTTATCAATCAATAATGACAAACCTCCTGGCATTGACAACTTCGATGGAAAGCTACCGAGGACAGTAGCGGACTCTATGACCACTCACATCTGTCATCTTTAGTCTGAGTCGAGAGGAAGGTGTTTGTCCTCAGGCCTGGAGGGAAGCAGCCTTTACTGGTTCGAACAGCAGATCTATCAACTTGTTGGCAGCTCTTAGCAAACTGTGGGGAAAAGTTTGTGTTTTCAGCTGTGCTAACAATTGCAAAAGTGTTTTCTAATGATCTGTTAGCCTTTTTAAATTGATACACTTGGATTAGCTAACACAACGTGCCATTGGAACACAGGAGTGATGGTTGCTGATAAAGGGCCTCTGTACGCCTATGTAGATATTCCATTAAAAAAAAAATTATATAAAAAATCCAGCTACCATAGTCATTTACAACAATGTCTACACTGTATTTCTGATCCATTTGATGTGATTTTAATCTATTTAAATTGTTTTCTTTCAAAAACAAGGACATTTAAGTGACCAAACTTTTGAAAGATAGTATTTATATATCAGGATTCTCTATCTAGATATATATCTGGATTCTCCTCTCCTCTTAATATTAAGTGGTCTAGCTGAATGTGAAGATAACTGGGGAGTCTTTTTCATTACACATCTCATTCCGAGGCCAGCTCCTTCCCAGCGAACGGAACACAGCAACTTCTCTGATGGATTAGGGGAAGCAGATCCCTGGCAGCTTTGATCTGTTATTGATTAGCTCAGCCTGCCCGGTAATGGGGGGGTGGGGGTAATTGATCATCAGCTTTTAAAGGGAATGGGCTGCCAGACCATCCTCTCCCTCCCTCGCCTTGTGGGCTAGCAGTAACACTCTGCCATGGGAGCAGACCTGCTATTACCTCTAGTAAAAGGTGGGGGTATCATGACAAGGCAAGACCCAGATGCAGATGGTTGGAGTCTTACAATATGTATTAATCCAATAGGGGAAGGCAAGAGAATGGTCGTGGACAGGCAAAAGGGTCAAAACCAGTTCAGAGTCCAAAAGGTACCAAAGGGCAGGCAGAATGAAGGTCAGGGCAGGCAGAGTGAAGGTCAGGGCAGGCAGAATGAAGGTCAGGGCAGGCAGAATGAAGGTCAGGGCAGGCATAATGAAGGTCAGGGCAGGCATAATGAAGGTCAGGGCAGGCAGAATGAAGGTCAGGCGGGAAAGTAATACAGAGTCAGACGGGTCAAAACCGGGAGGACTATCAAAAAGATAACTGGAAAAACACGCTGGTTGACTTGACTAACATACAACATGAACTGGCACACAGAGACAGGAAACACAGGGATAAATACACTGGGGAAAATAAGCGACACTTGGAGCGGGTGGAGACAATCACAGGAACAGGTGAAACAGATCAGGGCGTGACAGTACCTCCCCCCCAGGAACACCACCTGGCGTCCTTTACCCTGACACATACCTGGCTGACCGGGGTGTCGGCGGTGGAAATCGGTGATGAGGGCTAGGTCCAGGATGTCTTTAGCAGGAACCCAGCACCTTTCCTCCGGGCCATAACCCTCCCAGTCAACCAGGTACTGGAAACCCCTGCCCTGTGGTCGTACCTCCAGGATGCGTCTCACTGTATACGCTGGCTGGCCATCGATAACCCGGGGGGGAGGGATTGGCCTGGAGACAGAAGACAAAGGGCTGTGAGACACGGGCTTAATCCTAGACACATGGAAAGTAGGTTGAATACGGTGGGTACGGGGTAACATAAGACGGACAGCAGTGGAACTAAGGACTCTAGAAATGGGAATAGGACTAATGAAGCGGGGAGACAGCTTGCGGGACTCTACCCGCAGGGACAGGTCCCGGTTGGAAAGCCATACCCTCTGCCCAATGCGGTAGCTGGGAGCTCCGACTGACCGCTTGTTTGGGGATGGAATCCAGATGACAGGCTGGCCCGACAACCCAATAAGTGTGCAGAATGACTTCCAGAACTGAGATGAGAACCCTGATCGGAGACCATGTCTACCGGGAGTCCATGGATCCGGAAGACATGCTGCACCATAAGCTGGGCCTTCTCCTTAGCAGAAGATAGTTTGGGGAGAGGGATGAAATGGGCGGCCTTGGAGAACCGGTCGACTGCTGTCAGATTGACAGTGTTGCCATCAGACGGAGGGAGCCCAGTGATAAAGTCCAGAGATATATGAGACCAGGGACGATGAGGAACCGGTAGTGGCTGCAGGAGGCCAGAAGGAGCTTGCCTCTGACTTCGATGACGAAGTCAGAGACGTCCGGGACCATTGTGAGCCACCAGAAACATTGTCGAAGGAAGGCTAGTGTATGACGGGACCGTGGATGACAGGTCAGCCTGGAGGAATGAGCCCATTCCAGGCCCCGGGACTGGGTTAGGGACAAACAGCCGGTTAGCCGGGCCCCCTTCAGGTCCAGGCTGGGAGCATTGTGCCTCACGAACCAGGTTCTCAATACCCCGATCCACAGTGGCAGCAAGGCATGAGGTAGGGAGAATGGTTTCAGAGGTCGAGGGTGTGGCAGAGGAACTGTATAGGCGGGAGAGAGCATCAGGCGTCACATTTTTAGACCCTGGACGGTAGGAAATTGTAAAGTTAAATCTGGTAAACAGGAGTGGCCCACCGGGCCTGCCTGGAGTTGAGGCGCTTGGCCCAAACTGAGATATTCCAAGTTTTTATGGTCGGGTCCAGACCAGGAATGGCTGTTCTGCTCCTTCCAGTCAGTGCCTCCACCGCCATCGTCACCGCCAGGAGTTCTCGGTTGCCAACATTGTAGTTCCTCTCAGCAGGATTGAGGTGATGGGTTAGGGATGAAGCTTCTGGTCCTGGGCAGATCGCTGGGACAGGATGGCCCCTACTCCAACATCCGAAGCATGACGGGACGGGTCCGGATGGATGAAGATGGGGGCTGTTGTGAAGCGATGCTTCAGGTCCACAAAGGCTTTGTCGACAGCTGGAGACCATTTGAACGGTACCTTTGGGGAGGTGAGTGCCGAGAGGGGGGCCGCCAGGGTGCTGTAGCCCCGAGTGAAACGGCAGTAGAAGTTTGCAAAACCAAGAAACCGTTGCAACTGCACCCTGGGCGTTAGTTAAGGCCAATCCACCACTGCTTTCACCTTTACAGGATCTATCTGAACATTGCAATCAGCAATGACACATCCCAGAAAGGTGATAGTAGAGCGGTGGAACTCACACTTCTCGGCTTTCACGAACAGTTGGTTCTCCAGGAGGCGCTGAAGAACCTGTCTGACATTTAAAAAAAAAAACGAAAGTAAAAGACGCAAAAATGAAACTTAACAACAACTTCTTAGACTTGCTTTCAATGAGAATGACAGATCTATAACTCACATTTCTATGTGCATTTGGGTCAGGTTGTCCAAAAAGTGACATATAGCACCTTCAAAAAAAGAGTTCCTTATTTATTTTAGTGCAGAGCACCATGCCGTCTGCGAAGCTCATAGAGGTCATAAGATTCTATGTAATTCTATGGCAAAGCAAGCTGCAGGACTAGAGAGGAGCAGGGGGCTCCAGCGCCAGAACACCAAGCAGGAGCCTTAGCCCTCAGTCAGACAGCTTTATACATACAGTTTGCTGTACTCTGTGCACCCCTGCTAAGTGAGCGGCATCCCACGTCCCCATGGAATAGCACAGGCATAGTTTGCGTCCCAAACGGCACCCTATTCCATATGGGCCCTGGTCAAAAGTAATGCACAAAATTGTGTATAGGATGCCATTTGTGATTACACCAACACACTTCCCACAGGAAGTAGAGAGAGGAATTGAGTCTTTCTCTTTAAGGACTGCGGCGAAAGATGAGTTCCGTTCTGTCTTTCACTCCCGTGACGTGTGTGATTCAGTGTTGGTTCTGAGAGCTTTGTAATGTATGAGATGACTAATGGATGGGTTGAGAGAATGGCTAGAGAAATGCCTCTGTCCCAAATGGAGCCTTATTCCCTATAAAGTGCACCCCTTTTGACAAGGACCCATAGGAATGATAGGTAGGCAATACGGTTCCTTTTGGGACACAGCCATTCTGTAGTCATTCTCCAGCCATTCTATAGTCATTCTCCAGCCATTCTATAGTCATTCTCCAGCCATTCTATAGTCATTCTCCAGCCATTCTATAGTCATTCTCCAGCATTCTCTAGTCATCTCCAGCCATTCTCTAGTCATTCTCCAGTCATTCTTATAGTCATTCTCCAGTCCATTTCTATAGTCATTCTCCAGCATTCTATAGTCATTCTCCAGCCATTCTATAGTCATTCTCCAGCCTTCTTAGTCATTCTCCAGCCATTTCTATAGTCATTCTATAGTCATTCTCTAGCCATTCTCTAGTCATTTCTGCCATTCTATAGTCATTCTCCAGCCATTCTATAGTCATTCTCCAGCCATTCTCCAGCCATTCTCTAGTCATTCTCCAGCCATTCTCTAGTCATTCTCCAGCCATTCTCAGCCATTGTCCAGCCATTGTCCAGCCATTGTCCAGCATTGTCAGCATTGTCCAGCCATTTTCCAGCCATTGTCCAGCCATTGTCCAGCCATTCTTCAGCCATTCTCCAGCCATTCTCCAGCCATTCTCCAGCCATTCTCCAGCCATTCTCCAGCCATTCTAGCATTCTCCAGCCATTGTCCAGCCATTGTCCAGCATTGTCCAGCCATTGTCCAGCCATTCTCCAGCCTTGTCCAGTCATTCTCCAGCCATTCTCCAGCCATTCTCCAGCCATTCTCCAGCCATTCTCCAGCCATTGTCCAGCCATTGTCCAGCCATTCTCCAGCCATTCTCCAGCCATTCTCTAGTCATTCTCCCGCATTCTCCAGCCATTCTCCAGCCATTCTCCAGCCATTCTCCAGCCATTCTCTAGTCATTCTCCAGCCATTCTCCAGCCATTCTCCAGCCATTCTCCATCATTCTCTGCCATTTCCAGCCATTCTCCAGCCATTCTCCAGTCATTCTCCACATTCTCCAGTCATTCTCCAGCCATTCTCCAGCCATTTCCGTCATTCTCCAGTCATTCTCCAGCCATCTCCAGCCATTCTCCAGCCATTCTCCAGCCATTTCCAGCCATTCTCCAGTCATTCTCCAGTCATTCTCCAGCCATTCTATAGTCTTCTCTCAACCATCCATGTTTCTAGATAGAGGAGGATCGATGTCTGGGATAGAAACAGGGACAAGGGAAACCAGCAGAGTCTGACTAGTCTTATAGCAACTATCTTGCTTCTTAAATAGTCTAAACACTGTCCTAGTATTACAACAGAGAGTAAGATTTATGATAAGAACCCAACCTTACATTTTGTCTGAATAAAGTCTTGGCATATCTGAAAAAACATCTCCCTTGGATTTATGTCTTGGAGACTCAGAGTGAAGCACTGGCTGCTGTTCAGCAATACATATCTCTGGCTAGGGTCCAAATGGTGGCTGAACACAACAGGGAGATGAGACAGACGGACAGGCAGCTGAGTGGCTCTATGCTCTAACAACTGCTGGTTGCTGCTGTAGAGGAAAGGCTGTCTGTGTTCAGCCCTGTAGAGGAAGGCTGTCTGTTTACTCAGCCCTGTAGAGGAAGGCTGTCTGTTATTCAGCCCTGTAGAGGAAAGGCTGTCTGTTATTCAGCCCTGTAGAGAAGGCTGTCTGTTTACTCAGCCCTGTAGAGGAAGGCTTGTCTGTTACTCAGCCTGTAGAGGAAGGCTGTCTGTTATTCAGCCTGTAGAGGAAGGCTGTCTGTTACTCAGCCTGTAGAGGAAGGCTGTCTGTTTACTCAGCCCTGTAGAGGAAGACTGTCTGTTATTCAGAGGTCTGATTGGTGACTAAGTGGCATCATGTTCAGCAGGTCTGAGTTGGTGACTCGAGTGA
>NW_019943876.1:243048-291842 GCF_002910315.2 Salvelinus sp. IW2-2015
CAAAGCAGTCCATTGTTGGCTCGCCACGTCTTATTTGCTGTCTACTGTTGAACAACTGGCCAAATGTGTCTACATACAGCAGTGATCATTCTATGCTCCAGTGCGCAGTCTCGTGTCGTCAGTGATTGTCGTCGCATGTGCGTGTCCGTGTGGCTGTTCTTCGTATTATTGTTGTCAGTCATTTCTCTAGCCATTCTTTCTTTGGGTCCGCTGAGACTGCATATCTCAAGAACGGGTCTGTGTGTTCTTCTGCACCGTCTTCTCATCCACATTCTCCAGCCATTTCTCCAGCCCATTGCTCTACAGCATTCTCCACCGCCATTCTCCAGTCATTCTCCAGTCATTCTCCGCAGCATTCTATAGTCATTCTCTCAAACCATCCATGTTTCTAGATAGAGGAGGATCGATGTCTGGGATAGAAACAGGGACAAGGGAAACCAGCAGAGTCTGACTAGTCTTATAGCAACTATCTTGCTTCTTAAATAGTCTAAAACACTGTCCTAGTATTACAACAGAGAGTAAGATTTTTATGATAAAAACCCAACCTTACATTTTGTCTGATAAAAGTCTTGGCATATCTGAAAAAATCCTCCCTTGGATTTATGTCTTGGAGACTCAGAGTGAAGCACTGGCTGCTGTTTCAGAATACATATCTCTGGCTGGAGGGTCAAACGGTGCTGAACACAACAGGGAGATGAGACAGACGGACAGGCAGCTGAGTGGCTCTATGCTCTAACAACTGCTGGTGGCTGCTGATAGAGAAGGTGTTGTTGTTCAGCCTGTAGAGGAAGGCTGTCTGTTACTCAGCCTGTAGAGGAAGGCTGTCTGTTATTCAGCCCTGTAGAGGAAAGGCTGTCTGTTATTCAGCCCTGTAGAGGAAGGCTGTCTGTTCTCAGCCCTGTAGAGGAAGGCTTGTCTGTTACTCAGCCCTGTAGAGGAAGGCTGTCTGTTATTCAGCCCTGTAGAGAAGGCTGTCTGTTACTCAGCCTGTAGAGGAAGGCTGTCTGTTACTCAGCCCTGTAGAGGAAGACTGTCTGTTTCATCTGAGGGCAAGTGACTGTTCAGAGGTCTGATTGTGACTAGTGCATCATGTTCAGAGGTCTGATTGGTGCTAAGTGGCATCATGTTCAGAATCGATGGTGACTAAGTGGCATCATGTAGAGGTCTGATGTGACTAAGTGCATCAGTGTCAGAGGTCTGATGGTGACTAAGTGGCATCATGTTGCGCAGATTAGGTGATCTGCTGGTGACTAGTGGGCATCCATGTTCAGAGGTTCTGATTGGTGACTAAGTGGATTATGTTCAGAGGTCTGATTGGTGACTAAGTGGCATCATGTTCAGAGGTCTGGATAGGTGACTAAGTGGCATCATGTTCAGAGGTCTGATTGGTGACTAAGTGGCATCATGTTCAGAGTGCTGATTGGTGACTAAGTGGCATCATGTGCAGAGGTCTGATGGGACTAAGTGGCATCATGTTCAGAGGTCTGATAGGTGACTAAGTGCATCATGTCAGGAGGTCTGATTGGTGACTAAGTGGCATCATGTTCAGAGGTCTGATTGGTGTCATCTGTGCTAGTCTATCTGCCTGTGAGTCTTGGATTTTCTCCATGTTAGCTGAATGGAATGGCGTTTGGTCGGAAAATGTATCTTTGGATAACCAGACCTCTAGTCCTACCCATTTCCCCCTCAGGCCCGCCACCTAGCCGCCGCACACAGTATAGAGGTATGTACTCCCTGCACAAAGTACTTCCCAATCTCTGCCTACAGTAACGCATCACACCTCCTCTGTCTTCCTCCCTGCCTGCATACAGTACCTCACCGCTCTCTGTCTTCCTCCCTGCCTGCATACCAGTACCTCACCTCTCCATGTCTTCCTCCCTGGCCTGCATAACCAGTATCACCTCTCTGTCTGTCTCCGCCTGCCTACAGTAACCGTTCCCATCTCCTGTCTTACCTCTCTGCCTGCATACAGTCCTCACCCTCTTGTCTTCTCCTTGCCTGCATAGCAAGTATCTACCTCTCTGTCTTCCTCCTTGTTGCATACAGTACCTCACCTCTCTGTCTTCCCTCCTGCTGCCATACGTAACCCTCTACCCTCTCTGTCTTCCTCCCTGCCTGCACTACAGTACTACTCACCCTCTTTGTCTTCCTCCCTGCTGCATACAAGTAAGGCTCACCTCTTTGTCCTTCCTCCCTGCCTGCCACAGTACCATTCAGCCTCCTATGTCTTTCCTCCGCCTGAGTAAGTGACTCACAATCTGTCTTCCTTCCTGCCTGCATACAGTACTCACCCTCTATGCTCTTCCTCCCTGTCCTGCATACAGTACCTCCCTCAGTCTCCTCTGCATAGTATACCTTCATGTCCTCCTGCTGCAATACAGCTACTCACCCTCTCTGTTTCCTCCTGTCTGCATACAGTATTCTCACCCTCCTCTGTCTTCCTTCTGTCTGCATACACGTACCTTCACCCTCTCCTGTCTTCCTCCTGCCTTGCCAAGTACCGGGACTCACCGCTCTATGTCTTGCTCCTGCCTTTGCACTAGTCCTGACATCTATCTCCTCCTTAACGTATCAGCTCTCTGTTCTTCCTCCCTGCTGCATTAAGTACCATCACCCTCTCTGTCTTCTCTTGCCTGCACACAGTACCCTCACCTCTCTGTCCTTCCTCCTTGCCTGCCAGCACAGTACCTCACCCTCTCTGTCTTCTCTGTGCCTGCATACAGTACCTCACCCTCTCTGTCTTCCCTCCGCTGCCTGCATGTTACCTCCCTCTCTGTCCTCCTCCCTGCCTGTGCATACAGTACCTACACCTCTCTTGTCTTCCTCCCTGCCTGCCTACAGTACTCACCCTCTAACCTATCAATTGGCTGATGAGGAGCAATTTCGCCTTTACTGTCCCGTCATTATACCTGTGAGCAACTCTGGGCAAGATGGGTCTTAAATCAATCAAATTTCAATTACATTTCATTGGTCACATACACATGGTTGTTAGGAGATGTTATTGCGAGTGTAGCGAAATGACCTTATAGTGTAGCGAATGCCTCCGGGTGGGATGAGAGACAGGGAGAAGTTACATGGCTGAGGATCACAGCAGTGATCAGACCAGAGAAACACTCGTCGCATTCGATACCGTTAGTTTAGAGTAGAATATGGGACGTAGACCACATGGCCTTTTTCAGCCCCTGGGTCACGGCTATATGAATCAGAGGGTGTGGTCATCAAGATCAAATCAATTGAATGTATTTGTTCACATGGCCATCGAATCAACAGTGAAATGCTTATCACAAGCCCTTAAAACCCAACAAGGCAGTTTTAAGACATAACTACACCCAACAAAAAAAAAAAAAAAGGTAACAACTAAGAAATAATTAAAGAGCAACAGTAAAATAACAATAGCGAAGCTCTATAGAAGGAGGGTACCGGTACAGAGTCAATGTGCGGGGGCATCGGTTAGTCGAGGTAATTGAGGTAATATGTACATGTACGGTAGGTAGAGTTAAAGTGACTATGCATAGATAATAACAGAGAGTAGCAGCAGCGTAAAAGGAGTTGGCAATGCAAATAGTCTGGGTAGCCATTTGATTAGATGTTCAGGAGTCTTATGGCTTGGGGGGTAGAAGCTGTTTAGAAGCCTCTTGGACCTAGACATGGCGCTCCGGTAGCGTTAGCCGTGTCTATGACTAGGGTGGCTGGAGTCTTTGACAACTTTTAGGGCCTTCCTCTGACACCGCCTGGTATAGAGGTCCTGAATGGCAGGAACCTTGGCCCCAGTGATGTACTGGGCCGTACGCACTACCCTCTGTAGTGCCTTGCGGTCGGAGGCCGAGCAGTTGCCATACCAGGCCGTGATGCAACCCGTCAGGATGCTCTCGATGGTGCAGCTGTGAACCTTTCGAGGATCTGAGGACCCATGCCAAATCTTTCACAGTCTCCTGAGGGGGAATAGGTTTTGTCGTGCCCTCTTCACAACTGTCTTGGTGTGCTTGGACCATGTTAGTTTGTTGGTGATGTGGACACGATGGAACTTGAGGCTCTCAACCTGCTCCACTACAGCCCCGTCAATGAGAATGGTGGCGTGCTCGGTCCCACTTGTCCTGTAGTCCACGATTATCTCCTTTGTCGTGATCACGTTGAGGGAGAGGTCTGTTTGAAACATGTTGGTATTACAGACCCGGTCAGGGAGAGGTTGAAAATGTCTGTGAAGACACTTGCCAGTTGGTCAGCGCATGCTCGGTGTACACGTCCTGGTAATCCGTCTGGCCCTGCGGCCTTGTGAATGTTTACCTGTTTAAAGGTCTTACATCGGCTACGGAGAGCATGATCATACAGTCGTCCGGAACAGCTGATGCTCTCATGCATGTTTCAGTGTTACTTGCCTCAAAGCGAGCATAGTAGTGATTTAGCTCGTCTGGGAGGCTCGTGTCACTGGGCAGCTCTCGGCTGTGCGTCCCTCTGTAGTCTAATAGTTTGCAAGCCCTTGCCACATCCGACGAGCGTCGGAGCCGGTGTAGTACGATTCGATCTTAGTACTGTATTGACACTTTGCCTGTTTGATGGTTCGTCAGAGGGTAATAGCGGGACTTCTTATAATCTTCTGGGTGAGAGTTCCGGCACCCTATTCCCTTTATAGTACACTACTGTTGGCCCTGGCACCATTTGGTGTACACAGCCAGAGAGGGACCAGCCAGGAAGGCTGTATAGAGAGAGATACCCTTTGGCTACCACACACAGCTGTGGTCAAACTACTTGACTGTTATAAAGTACTATTCCAATACAATGCTGTTGTTGTCACGTCAGGCTGGTTTCCCCGTGGATAGAGAAGAGGTATTTGTTTTTTAAGGACGCTGAAGAAAGCAGTGTTTTCTCTCCTTTTGTTTATCTCTCTGTTCTGCTGTCTGTTTCCACAAGCTGTGGACTACAGAGATGAATGACACTAATAATAAATACATTTTCTGCTCCAGAATACCTGTGGATTGACCTTTTATTCTTCACAAACTACAATTCAATTAGAGTCCCCTATTGTTGGCCGGGAGGCTGCACTTGCTCCCAGGCACCAATACAGGTCATTGTCTTACATCAGAAAATACTATAGTATACTACTATGGTACAAATACTATAGTACAAATATTATAGTATACTACTATGGTAGAAATATTATAGTATACTACTATGGTACAAATACTATAGTATACTACTATGGTACAAATACTATAGTATACTACTATGGTACAAATATTATAGTATACTACTATGGTACAAATACTATAGTGTAGTACTATGGTACAAATACTATAGTGTACTACTATGGTACAAATACTATAGTATTCACTGTAGTGTTTTTGCGGACTGTAGTAGTTACTGTACTGTTAATACGGACATTACTGTAGTAGTTGCTGTAATGTTAATACGGACATTACTGTAGTAGTTACGGTAATGTTAATACGGACATTACTGTAGTAGTTACTGTAATGTTAATACGGCATTTACCGAGCGTAGTAGTTACTTTGTAATGTTAATACGGACATTACCGTAGTAGTTACTGTAATGTTAATACGGACATTACCGTAGTAGTTACTGTATGTTAATAGGACATTACTGTAGTAGTTACTGTAATGTTTAAACGGACATTATGTAGTAGTTACGTAATGTTAATACGGAACATTACCGTAGTAAGTTACGTCGTAGTAGGTATGTTAATACGGACATTACCGTAATAGTTACTGTAATGTTAATACGGACATTACTGTAGTAGTTACGGTAATGTTAATACGAACATTACCGTAGTAGTTACTGTAAGTGTTAATACGGACATTACTGTAGTAGTTACTGTAATGTTAATACGGACAATTACTGTAGTAGTTACTGTAATGTTAAGACGGACATTACTGTAGTAGTTACTGTAATGTTAATACGGACATTACTGTAGTATTTACTGTTAATGTTAAAACGGACATTACTGTAGTAGTTACTGTAATGTTAATAGGGACATACGTAGTAGTTACGTGTAATGTATAGGGACATTACCGTAGTAGTATGTAATGTTAATACGACATTACCGTAGTAGTTACTGTATTGTTAATACGGACATTACCGTAGTAGTTACTGTAATGTTAATACGGACATTACCGTAGTGTTACTGTAATGTTAATACGGACATTACCGTAATAGTTACTGTAATGTTGTAATACGGACATTACCGTTAGTAGTTACTGTAATGTAATACGGACATTACCGTAGTAGTTACTGTAATGTTAATACGGACATTACCGTGTAGTTACGGTAATGTTAATACGGACTTACTGTAGTAGTTACTGTAATGTTAATACGGACATTACTGTGTAGTTACTGTAAATAACATTAATTGGTGTGTAATACTGACATTACGGTAGTAGTTACTGTAATGTAATGGCATTACTGTAGTAGTTACTGTAATGTTAATACGGACATTACTGTAGTTAGTTACTGTAATGTTAATACGGACATTACTGTAGTAGTTACTGTAATGTTAATCGGACATTACTGTAGTAGTTACTGTAATGTTAATACGGACATTACTGTAGTAGTTACTGTAATGTTAATACGGACGATCATTAACTGTTAGTAGTTACTGTAATGTTAATACGGACATTACTGTAGTAGTTACTGTAATGTTAATACGGACATTACTGTAGTAGTTACTGTAATGTTAATACGGACATTACTGTAGTAGTTACTGTAATGTTAATACGCATTTACTGTAGTAGTTACTGTAATGGTTAATACGGACATTACTGTAGTAGTACTGTATGTTATACTGACATTACTGTAGTAGTTACTGTAATGTAATATCGGACATTACTGTAGTAGTTACTGTATGTAATGTATGGACATTACTGTAGTAGTTACTGTAATGTTAAATCGGACATTACTGTAGTAGTTAATGTAATGTTAATATGGACATACTGTAGTTAGTTACTGTAATGTTAATACGGACTTACTGTAGTAGTACTGTAAGTTAATAGGACATTACTGTAGTAGTTACTGTAATGTTAATATGGAATACGGATTACGTATTATGATAGTGTAGTACTGTAGTGTTTTTGTTAATTAACTTAAACATAGAAGTGGAGGCTTCTCCTTCAGGAAACCTATTGGAGAAATACTGAAAGAGCACATTTTCCACAACCTGTTGCTAGGTAAGACTGGGGTCTGAACAGATAGCTCTTTTCTATATACTGTAGGGAACACAATACACTGAGTGTACAAAACATTAGGAACACCTGCTGTTTTCTATATACTGTAGGGAACACAATACACTGAGTGTACAAAACATTAGGAACACCTGCTCTTTTCTATATACTGTAGGGAACACAATACACTGAGTGTACAAAATATTAGGAACACCTGCTGTTTTCTATAACTGTAGGGAACACAATACACCGAGTGTACAAAACATTAGGAACACCTGCTCTTTTCTATATACTGTAGGGAACACAATACACTGAGTGTACAAAATATTAGGAACACCTGCTGTTTTTTTATATACTGTAGGGAACACAATACACCGAGTGTACAAAACATTAGGAACACCTGCTCTTTTCTATATACTGTAGGAACACAATACACTGAGTGTACAAAATATTAGGACCTGCTGTTTTCTATATACTGTAGGGAACACAATACACCGAGTGTACAAAACATTAGGAACACCTGTTCTTTTCATATTACTGTAGGGAACACAATACACTGAGTGTACAAAATATTAGGAACACCTGCTGTTTTCTATATACTGTAGGGAACACAATACACCGAGTGTACAAAACATTAGGAACACCTGCTCTTTCTATTACTGTAGGGAACACAATACACTGAGTGTACAAAATATTAGGAACACCTGCTGTTCTATATACTGTAGGGAACACAATACACTGAGTGTACAAAACATTAGGAACACCTGTTGTTTTCTATATATATATACACTATATACTGTAGGGAACACAATACACCGAGTGTACAAAACATTAGGAACACCTGCTCTTTCTATATACTGTAGGGAACACAATACACTGAGTGTACAAAATATTAGGAACACCTGCTGTTTTCTATATACTGTAGGGAACACAATACCTGAGTGTACAAAACATTAGGAACACTGTGTTTTTCTATATACTGTAGGGAACACAATACACTGAGTGACAAAACATAGGAACACCTGCTGTTTTCTATATACTGTAGGGAACACAATACACCGAGTGTACAAAACATTAGGAAACCTGCTCTTTTCATGACATAGACTGACAGATGAAGAAATGAATCCCTTATTGATGTCCTTGTTAAGTCCACTTCAATCAGTGTAGATGAAGAGGTGGAGACGGGTTAAATATATATATTTTTAAGCCTTCAGACAATTGAGACACGGATTGTGTATGTGTGCCACTCAGGGGTGAATGGCAAGACAAAAGATTGAAGTGTGTGACTGGCTGACTGGATGACTGTTGACTGACTGGCTGTGATAGGAGAAAAACTGAGGATGGATCAACAACATTGTAGTTACTCCACAATACTAACCTAAAAGACAGAGTGAAAAGAAGGAAGTTTGTACAGAATTAAAATATCCCAGAAAGACTCACAGCTGTAATCGCTGACTCAGGGGTCAAGACCCGCTCTTCGATCTTCATATTCTGATAGTAGTCAGCCAGCCAGCCAGCCAGCCAGCCAGCCAATCAGTACACTGGGTATTACTGTCTCAGTCATCAGTGAGTCAGTTATATCTATCAGTCAGCCAGTTAGTGAATCAGCCAGCCAGCCAGCCAGCCAGCCAGCCAGCCAGCTAGCCAGTCAGCCAGCCAGCCAGTAGCCAGTCAGCCAGCCAGCCAGTCAGTACACTGTAGTATTACTGTCTCAGTCAGTGAGTCAGTATATCTGCCAGTCAGCCAGCCAGCCCCAGCCGCCAGCAGCCAGCCAGTCTGTCAGTGAGGCAGCCAGCCAGTCAATCAATCTGCCAGTCAGTCAGCCAGCCAGTTAGTCATACAGTCAGTCAGTCTGTCAGCCAGCCAGTCAGTATATCTGCCAGTTAGTCATCCAGTCAGTAATATGTCATCCAGTCAGTAAATCAGTCATCCAGTTAGGTGAATCAGTCAGCCAGCTAGCCAGTACATCCAGTCATTCAGTGAATCAGTCAGCCAGTCAGCCAGCCATTAGTCATCCAGTCATCCAGTCAGTGAATCAGTCATCCAGTTAGTGAATCAGCCAGCCATTCAGTCAATCAGTCATCCAGTCAGCCAGCAGCCAGCCAGCTAGCCAGTCATCCAGTCAGTGAATCAGTCATCCAGTCAGTGAATCAGTCAGCCAGTCAGCCAGCGAGTTAATCAGCCAGCCAGTCAGTGAGCCAGTCAGTCAGTCAGCCAGTCAGCAGCCTCCAGCCAGCGAGTTAATCAGCCAGCCAGCCAGTCAGTGAGCCAGTCACTCAGTCAGCCAGTCAGCCAGCCTGCCAGCCAGCGAGTTAATCAGCCAGCCAGTCAGTGAGCCAGTCACTCATCAGTCAGTCATTAAAGGTTTTGGAGGGATAATGGGAGGCAGGACTGTGACTGGACAGACCTCTACACCAATTACAGATACATTTTAGGACAGACACTGCTGTGATGAAATCATGGGATGAACTAAAACATTGACATCATCTAGTTCCATATAATGAGAAATGAAAGTTATCCTGTTAACAGGGAGGTAGATGGAGATGTTGTGGGTCTGTCTGGTGAACTACACCTAAAGACCAGCACTACTGGTTGGTAATACACTCAGTAGACAAACAAGCTAAACTAGACTACCTCCCTGCACAGATGCATTTGGTAGTGTTTTCTCTGACAGTACCCTCTCTCTGACAGAAGGACACATGGACGGGCTGTGAGTGCGAGGGGGATTGAGATAGCTACAGAGCTAGATTTTTCATCATATGACAGCTAGAATTCAAATAGCCCAGGTCTCTGAAAGGACCTTTGTGGTTTTCGTGTAGTTGCACCTCTGTTATCCTGCAGTTCCTGATGGACACCCTCTGTTATCCTGGCAGTCCTGATGGACACCCTCTGTTACCCTGGCAGTCCTGATGGACACCCTCTGTTATCCTGGCAGTCCTGATGGACACCCTCTGTTACCCTGGCAGTCCTGATGGACACCCTCTGTTATCCTGCACAGTCCTGATGGCACCCTCTGTTACCCTGCATCCTGATGGACACTCCTGTTACCCTGGCAGTCCTGATGGGCACCCTCTGTTATCCTGGCAGCTGATGGACACCCCTGTTACCCTGGCAGTCCTGATGGACACCCTCTGTTATCCTGGCAGTCCTGATGGACACCCATGTTACCCTAGCAGTCTGATGGACACCCCCTGTTACCTGGCAATCCTGATGGACACCCCCTGTTACCTGGCAGTCCTGATGACACCCTCGTTACCTGCAGTCCTGATGGACACCCTTGTTACCCTGGCAGTCCTGATGACACTCCGTTACCCTGGCAGTCCTGATGGACACTCCTGTACCCTGGCAGTCCTGATGGACACCTCTGTTATCCTGAAGACCTATGGACCCCTGTTACCCTGGCAGTCCTGATGGACACCCATGTTACCTGGCAGTCCTGACGGACACCCCTGTTACCTTGGCAGTCTGATGGACACCCCTGTTACCCTGACAGTCCTTGATGACACCCCCTGTTACCTGGCAGTCCTGATGGACACTCCTGTTACCCTAGCAGTCCTGATGGACACCCCTGTTACCCTAGCAGTCCTGATGGACACCCTGTTACCCTGGCAGTCCTGATGGACACCCTCTGTTATCCTGGCATCCTGATGACACCTCTTTACCCTGGCAGTCCTGATGGACACTCCTGTTACCCTGGCAGTCCTGATGGCACCCTCGTTATCCTGGCATCCTGATGGACACCCCTGTACCCTGGCAGTCCGAGGACACCCTCGTTATCTGGCAGTCCTGATGACACCCATGTTACCCTAGCAGTCCTGATGGACACCCCCTGTTACCCTGGCAATCCTGATGGACACCCCCTGTTACCCTGGCAGTCCTGATGGACACCCTCTGTTACCCTGGCAGTCCTGATGGACACCCCTGTTACCCTGGCAGTCCTGATGGACACTCCTGTTACCTGGCAGTCCTGATGACACTCCTGTTACCTGGCAGTCCTGATGACACCTCTGTTATCCTGGAAGTCCTGATGGACACCCCTGTTACCCTGGCAGTCCTGATGGACACCCATGTTACCCTGGCAGTCCTGACTGACACCCTGTTACCTTGCAGTCCTGATGGACACCCCTGTTACCCTGACAGTCCTGATGGACACCCCCTGTTCCTGGCAGTCCTGTGGACACTCCTGTTACCCTAGCAGTCCTGATGGACACCCCTGTTACCCTAGCAGTCCTGATGGACACCCCTGTTACTCTGGCAGTCCTGATGGACACCCCTGTTACCCTGACAGTCCTGACGGACACCCCTGTTGCCTGGCAGTCCTGACGACACCCCCTGTTACCCATGGCAGTCCTGATGGACACCCCCTGTTACCCTGGGCAGTCCTGATGGACACCCCCTGTTACCCTGGCAGTCCTGATGGACACCCCCTGTTACCCTGACAGTCCTGATGGACACCCCTGTTACTCTGACAGTCCTGATGGACACCCCCTGTTACCCTGACATCCTGATGGACACCCCCTGTTACCCTGACAGTCCTGATGGACACCCCTGTTACCCTGACAGCCTGATGACACCCCTGTTACCCTGACAGTCCTGATGGACACCCCCTGTTACCCTGCAGTCCTGATGGACACCCCCTGTTACCCTGACAGTCCTGATGGACACCCCCTGTTACCATGGCAGTCCTGACGGACACCCCCTGTTACCCTGGCAGTCCTGATGGACACCCCATGTTACCCTGGCAGCTCCAGAGTGCATCTCAGTGCTAGAGGCGTCACTACAGGCCCTGGTTCGATTCCAGGCTGTATCACAACCAGCCGTGATTGGGAGTCACATAGGGCTGCTCACAATTGGCCCAGCGTTTTCCGGGTTATGGTTTGGCTGGGTGTAGGCCATCATTGTAAATAAGAATTTGTTCTTAACTGACTTGCCTAGTAAAAATAAAGGTTTTTCAAATGTTCCTCCTGTTACACTGGCAGTTCTGATGTGCCTGCTGTGATTTGATTTGTGTCAAAACATTCTGGGCCTTTCAGACAGTTCGCTTTGTTATAATTTCAAAATGAATGAGGACATGCAAAGCAATTCTGTCTGGAAAAGAAAGAGGGGACATTCTGATCAAGCTGGCCTGTCATCCATCTGGAGTCTTGTGCCCTTGGAGTGTATCCTGTCCTAAATGGCACCCTATTCCCTATTTAGTGCACTAACTTTGACCGGGGCCCACAGGGCACTGTTTAAAAGTAGTGCACTACGTAGGGAATAGGGTGCCATTTGGGAAGCACAAACTTTCTTCGAGACAGACGGTCTGTCGACCAATATTGCATATTTTAGCATTTCTGGCCGAGATCCATTTCGTAAAGATTTCCCATTTCCAACCTCTGCGTTAATATTTCTCTGATCTGTTTAGGACGGGGCGAGATCACAAATGATTTATAGGTTTTAAGAGTTTTGCTTTCTGTGGCGCTATCGTCACGTTCATGTAATTAATCATATTTGATCTGAATGGCAGCTTGCAGATATAAATCACAGTAAAGACCATGACGCAGCTTAGTAGTCACCCTTTTAAAAGTATTTTAATATTTACTCTGTTGTAGTGTTCTATATCCTTGAAGATAATTAATATAAGTTCAGTAGGTTTCTCTCTCTTTCCCTCCTCTCCCATGTTGCTACGGGTAACTGGCTCTCTCTCTTTCCCTCCTCTCCCACGTTGCTACGTGTAACAGTCTCTCTCTTTCCCTCCTCTCCCACGTTGCTATGTGTAAACAGCTCCTCTACTTCCCCTCCTCTCCCATGTTGCCTATGTGTTAACAGGCTCCTCTCATCTTCTCCTCCTCTCCCTGTTGCTATGGTGTAACAGCTCTCTCTCTTTCCCTCTTTCCCATGTTGCTACGTGTAACAGGCTCTCCTTTCCTCCTCTCCCACGTTGCTAGTGTAACAGCTCTCTCTTTCCTCCTCTCCCATGTTGCTATGTGTAACAGGCTCTCTCTCTTCCCTCCTCTCCCATGTTGCTACGTGTAACAGGCTCTCTCTCTTGAGTCCTCTCCCGTTGCCGAACTGCTGTATACAGGCTCTCTCTCTTCCCTCCTCTCCCATGTTTGCTACTGTAGACACAGGCTCTCTCTTTCCTCCTCTCCACGTTGCTACGTGTAACAGGCTCTCTCTTCCCTCCTCTCCCATGCTTCTATCGTCTCTCCTCTCTTGTTACGCCTCCCCTCTCCTCTTCTCTCCTCTCCCATTTGTCTACGTGTAACAGGCTCTCTCTTCTCCTCTCCCATGTTGCTACGTGTAACAGGCTCTCTCTCTTTTCCTTCTCTCCATGTTGCTATGTGTAACAGGCTCTCTCTCTTTTTCTTTACTTGTTAACTCCTTCTCTCCCCTCCATGTTGCTACGTGTAACAGGCTCTCTCTCTTTCCCTTCTCTCCCACGTTGCTAACGTGTAACAGGCTCTCTCTTCCTCCTCCCACGTTGCTACGTGTAACAGTCTCTCTCTTTCCTCCTCTCCCATGTTGCTACGTGTAACAGGCTCTCTCTTTCCTCTCTCCCATGTTGCTACGTGTAACGGCTCTCTCTTTCCCTCCTCTCCACGGTTGCTACGTGTAACAGGTCTCTCTTTCCCTCCTCTCCCATGTTGCTAGTGTAACAGGCTCTCTCTTTCCCTCCTCTCCCATGTTGCTACGTGTAAAGGCTCTCTCTTTTCCTCCTCTCCCAATGTTGCTACGTGTAACAGGCTCTCTCTTCCTCCTCTCTCCATGTTGCTACGTGTAACGGCTCTCTCTTTCCCTCCTCTCCCACGTTGCTACGTGTAACAGGCTCTCTTTCCCCTTCCTCCCATGTTGCTACGTGTAACAGGCTCTCTCTCTTTCCCCTCCTCATGTTGCTACGTGTAACAGGCTCCTCTCTTTCCCCTCCTCTCCATGTTGCTACGTGTAACAGGCTTCTCTCTTTCCTCCTCTCCCATGTTGCTACGTGTAACAGCGCTCTCTCTTTTCCTCTCTCCCATGTTGCTACGTGTAACAGGCTCTCTCTTCCCTCCTCTCCCACATTGCTACGTGTAACAGGCTCTCTCTCTTTCCCTCCCTCTCCCATGTTGCTACGTGTACAGCTCTCTCCTTCCCCCTCTCCCATGTTCTACGTGTAACAGGCTCTCTCTTTCCTCCTCTCCCATGTTGCTACGTGTAACAGGCTCTCTTTCCCTCCTCTCCCATGTTGCTACGTGTAACAGGCTCTCTCTTCCCTCCTCTCCATGTTGCTGTGTAACAGGCCTCTCTTCCCTCCTCTCCCATGTTGCTACGTGTAACAGGCTCTCTCTTTCCCTCTCTCCCACGTTGCTACGTGTAACAGGCTCTCTCTCTTCCCTCCTCTCCACGTTGCTACGTGTAACAGGCTCTCTTTCCCCCTCTCCCATGTTCCTACGTGTAACAGGCTCTCTCTTTCCCTTCTCTCCATGTTGCTACGTGTAACAGGCTCTCTCTTTCCCTCCTCTCCATGTTCTACGTGTAACAGGCTCTCTCTTTCCCTCTCTCCATGTTGCTACGTATAACAGGCTCTCTCTCTTTCCCTCCTCTCCATGTGCTACTGTAACGGTCTCTTTCCTCCTCCCCATGTTGCACGTAGTGGCCCTGTCTGTTGTTGTAGTGAGGTTGGTCTTGCGTCACACAAGCATACCAGCACATCTTTTGTCATCAAGCTAGGAACAGTCATACCAGCCACATCTTTTTGTCATTACAGCTAGGAACAGTCATACCAGCCACATCTGTTGTCATCACAGGGACAGTCAACCAGCCACATCTTTGTCATCAAGCTAGGAAAGTCATACCAGCCAATCTTTGTCATCACAGCAACTAACCACCACCATTCACTTATCCCTCACACAGAACATGATGTATTGAGACTAACCCTATATAGTTTGACTGCCTACTATATATGGTGACTGCCTACTCCCTATTAGTGCGTATGACTGGCGCGCCACTACTCCCTATATAGTGCGTATGACCTGGACCCTACTCCTATATAGTGCGTATGACTGGACCCTACTCCCTATATAGTGCGTATGACCTGGGCCCTACTCTCATATAGTGGTTATGACCTGGGCCTATCCCTATATAGTGTGTATGACCTGGGCCCTACTCCCTATATAGTGTGTAATGCCCTGGACCCTACTCCCTATATAGTGCGTTTGACCTGGACCTACTCCCTATATAGTGTGTATGACCTGGGCCACTCCCTATATAGTGTGTATGACCTGGGCCCTACCTCCTATATTAGTGTGTATGACTGGGCCCTACTCCCTTATAGTGTGTATGACCTGGGCCCTACTCCTATATAGTGTGTATGACCTGGCCCTACTCCCTATATAGTGCGTATGACCTGGGCCATACTCCTCTATAAGTGCGTATGACCTGGGCCTCTCCCTATATAGTGATGACCTGGCCCTACTCCTATATAGTGCGTATGACTGGCCTACTACTATATAGTGCGTTTGACCGGACCCTACTCCCTTTATAGTGCGTATGACCTGGGCCCTACTCCTATATAGTTGCGTATGACCTGGGCCTACTCCCTATATAGTGCGTATGACTGGGCCTACTCCCTATATAGTGCGTATGACCTGGGCCTACTCCTATATAGTGCGTTTGACCTGGACCTACTCCCATATAGTGCGTATGACCTGGGCCCTACTCCTATATAGTCGTATGATCTGGCCTACTCCCTATATAGTGCGTATGATCTGTCCCATCGTATGCGCTATATACAGTAGGGAATTGATCTCAGACTGTATCTCTACAGCAGGCCAGACTACACACACACACACTTATTAAGGATGGATGGAAGGGTTAATTTAAACATTGAAACGTCAAGGTGACTCTCCAGCACACTGGCCTCATGGCTGACACATGACTCCTACACACACACACACACACACCACACACAACACACACAACACACACACACACCGCACATATATTCAAAAGTGGTGTCGTACGTTGTGCGTGTCATTAGAGCAGGACTAAAGAAATGCTTTTTTGAGAGCTTGTTTATGCAAGCGGAGTGGACGACGAGGCTTTGAATGTTCCCAAGTGGCACCCTATTTATTCTCTGTATAATCGCGATGGCAGGTAGCTAGTGGTTAGGTGCGAGGGGCGGCAGTAGCCTAGTGGTTAGAGTGGAGGGACGGCAGGTAGCCTAGTGGTTAGAGTGGAGGGGCAGGTTAGCCTAGTGGTTAGAGTGGAGGGGCACGGCAGGTAAGCCTAGTGGTTAGAGTGGAGGACGGCAGGTAGCCTAGTCGAGAGTGGAGGCGCGCAGGTAGCCTAGTGGGTTAGAGCGGAGGGGCGGCAGGTAGCCTAGTGGTTAGAGCGGAGGGGCGGCAGGTAGCCTAGTGGTTAGAGTGTTGGACTAGAAACCGAAAGGTTGCAAGATCAAATCCTAGCTGACAATGTAAAATCTGTAGTTCTGCCCTGAACAAGGCAGTTAACCTACTGTTCCTAGGCCGTCAATGAAAATAAGAATTTGTCTTAACCGACTTGCCTAAAAAAATATAGGGTATTTGACCAAAACCCTTTATAGTCTCTGGTCAAAAATAGTGCACTAAATAAATCATCAATAGGGTGCTTTTGAGACAGAGTCTGTTCAGTTTTGAGAGTTTCATTCATCCATTATTCAGAGGTGTTCTGGCTCAGACGGGTTAAACCTGTTGCTACCCCCGACGCCAGCCTTTCCCCTTTACACCCGAGTGTACAAAACACTACAAACACCTTCCTAATATTGAGTAGCACCCACTTTTGGCCCTCAGTACAGCCTCACCACATGGGCCTCAGTACAGCCTCAACAATGGGGCCCTCAGTACAGCCTCAACACATGGGGCCCTCAGTACAGCCTCAACATGGGCCCTCAGTACAGCCCAACACATGGGGCCCTCAGTACAGCCTCAACACATGGGGCCCTCAGTACAGCCTCAACACATGGGGCCCTCAGTACGAGCCTCAACACATGGGGCCCTCAGTACAGGCCTCAAACATGGGGCCCTCAGTACAGCCTCAACACATGGGCCTCATACAGCCTCAACACATGGGCCCTCCGGTGCAGCCTCAACACATGGGGCCCTCAGGCACCTCGACACAGATGGGGCCCTCAGTGCAGCCTCGACACATGGGGCCCTCAGTGCAGCCGTCGACACATGGGCCCTCAAGTCAGCCTGACACATGGGGCCTCAGTGCAGCCTAGACACATGGGCCCTCAGTGCAGCCTCAACATGGGGCCCTCAGTGCAGCCTCAACACATGGGGCCTCAGTGCAGCCTCACACAGCTGGGCAGCCTCAGTGCAGCCTCAACACATGGGGCCTCAGTACAGCCGCAACACATGGGGCCCTCAGTGCAAGCCTCAACAACATGGGGCCCTCAGTGCAGCCTCAACACATGGGGCCCTCAGTACAGCCTCAACACATGGGGCCCTCAGTGCAGCCTCAACACATGGGCCCTCAGTACAGCTCAACACATGGGGCCCTCATACAGCTCAACACATGGGCCCTCAGTAACAGCCTCAACACATGGGGCCTCAGTACACGCTCAACACATGGGCCCTCAGTACAGCCTCAACACATGGGAAACTGTTGAAAAAAACCCAGCAGCTTTGCAGTTCTTGACACACTCAAACTGGTGGCCTGGTACCTACGACCATAACCTGTTGAAAGGCACTCTTTCTGTCTTTTCTATTCAACCTCTGAATGCACACATACTGTACACAATCCACGTCTCAAACTTAAACATCCTTCTTTAACCACGTCTCCTCCCCTTCATCTACAGTGATTGAAGTGGATTTAACAAGTGACATCAATAAGGGATCATAGCTTTCACCTGGATTCACCTGGTCAGTCTATATCATGCACTCTCCAATGTATAGTGCACTCCTTTTAGACCAGAGCCCTATTCCCTATATAGTGCACTACTTAGACCAGAAGCCCTATTCACTAATGTGCACTACTTTAGACCAGAGCCCCTGTTCCCCTATATATGTTAGACCAGAGCCCTAATTCCCTATATAGTGCACTACTTTAGCAACAGAGCCCTATTCCCTATATAGTGCTACTTTAGACCAGATTATGTCCTATATCACTGTGCAACCTCAACCTAGGTAGTGTGAGAACTA
The DNA here is from genome assembly GCF_002910315.2 of Salvelinus sp. IW2-2015. Taxonomy (NCBI): domain Eukaryota; kingdom Metazoa; phylum Chordata; class Actinopteri; order Salmoniformes; family Salmonidae; genus Salvelinus; species Salvelinus sp. IW2-2015. The sequence continues at coordinate 261,359 of NW_019943876.1, forward strand.
CAACATGCCCCACTTTCAGCCGAGACTCTCGACGGCTGAGCTGAAGCTCGCGGTGAACCTCTCTATATGCTATAGGGGAGAGACTTAGAATCACTCGCATCTCACATCCGAGTACTTCTTGTACGCATGTTCATCCATATCTGTGCCACGTAAGGAATATATAAACCTGACACTAAGGAGTTTCTCTGAGTCTTCGTGTTCCCACTCTCCATCTACAACACGACCTGTCGATTGTTACGCGCAGAGTATGAGTGAACGCTCGGTCATTATCCTTCTAGCATTTGGGCTAGGATTTGACCATAATGTACTATTCCTAGCACGACTCGTATAACGCGATAACTGAAAGCTATCCACAAACAACCATATCTCCTTAACGCTCATGAAAGCCAGTGGTAACTGTAACGGATCGTGAGACTGCGCACACTGTAGAGAAGAAGTAGTCAGTGATCGACAGCGAGATGCTAATGCTATATGAGTATCCTTTTTGTATTTGCTACGTGACATAGTGCACACTAAATCGAGAGCCATACTTTTCTTGATATTTTCGCGAGGATTCTTCTAGGTTGCCTTGTATACATTGCTTGAGCAGGACTCCTTTTCTACGTGTGAGTATGAGAGAAAACCGAAGAGCAAACTAGTCTATTGGTTCATTATCCACAGCATCTGAGCAGAGCCCCTATGTCACTGGTACTCTCACTAGGCGAGAAATTAGGGCGTAGCTGGTTCAGTAAAAGTAAGTGTGCACTATGTTAGGCGAATAGGGCTCTCGCTGGTCTAGACAAAGCAGTGCATATAATAGGGAATAGGCTTCTGGGTATAAAGTAGTGCACCACATATATGGGAATAGGGCTGTCGGTCTTACAAGTAGTGCAGCTAATAGGGAATAGCGCTCTGGTCTAAGAGCTAAGTGCACTATATAGGGAATGTAGGAGCTACCTGTCTAAAGTAGTGCCACCGTCTAATAGGGATACAGGCCACGTACATATACTCCCCCAACTCGCCGCTATACCTAGTACGCTAAGCTCAGAAGCCATGGCATTACAGGCAAATCCGCTACTGAGCTGACCGTAAGCGCTCGGAGCACGAGCTGGGACGCTATTTCATGTGACGCACTCAGGTTCTTCCGCGACCGTGCCCTCCCCCTAGCAAGCGAAGTATTAGAAAAATCACTCCTCGTCCGCCTACCTGGAGGATAAAAACATACCGACTGATTCTCATACATGGTGGCACTCCGAGGGCTGAAATATCAAACGATAGGCCATTAGTGGTTTTGATATGGTTGACCTGCTGCCACCTATGATATTCTCCCGACTTGAGGATGTGGTTTTTGTGGCTCGTATGGGGGTCTATGTAGGTGTTTTAGGGTTTTGCGCCAAGATCAATAGCAGTTTTCCTTGATGGCCAAAAGCTCACACTTTAGTCTCTCTGACCAAGAAGTACCTTTCTTCATCATGTGAGATGGTCTCGCACATTCCGCACTTTTTGCGAATCACCATTATGTGTTTCGCTTATTATATTCTATAGAAGTCAAGAACACTTGCTTATTTTCTGAGAGCCCAACTACTTACGTAAAGACCAGCTTCTGTGGACGTGTAACGCGCTCAAAGGTGGCTTCTAGTCGAGTCAGGCGTACCCAATCACAACGCATATCTCCGCTGTGACTTGGGACAGCTCCTTCAGGGCTTAGTTTTGTCCCTCGTAATTATGTATCCCTCTCTGCTCTATATATTGCCGACTCGGCAACTTTAGCCGCGTCTGGTCTGTGGTTTTGCAGAGTGTGGGACGGCCACCTCTCGGAGTGGCAGTTCTCGTGTGCGTTGGCCATATTCTTTCCATTTTTTAAACATAAGGATTTCTAATAGTGCTCCGTGGGATGTATTCAAGTTGTCATTGAGGATAGTTTTTTTAATAAACTCAAACCCTGATCCTGTTAACTTCTCACCACTTGTGGTCTCTGGACCTTTTGGATGAGCTCTTGATCTTCATGTGCCGCTTGACTTGCCGTGGTGTAGCACGGATATAAGGCGGCCATATGTCTATGAGAACATATCGTAATATAAATATAAACCTAGAGATCATTGTGAAGAGCGACATCTGACACTTAGATTGCACACAGGTGGACTTTATTTAACTAATTATGTCACTTCTGAAGGTAATTGGTTGCACCAGATCTTATTTAGGGGCTTCATAGCAAAGTGGGTGAATACATATGCACATACGACTTTTCCGTTTTTAATTTTTTTAAATAAGCTATTTTTTTTATTTCACTTTTACCAAATTGGACTATTTTGTGTATGTCCATTACATGAAATCCAAATAAAAATCCATTTAAATTACAGTTTGTAATGCAACAAAATAGGAAAACGGCAAGAGGGGTGAATACTTTTGCAAGGCACTGTACAGTGACATTCTAGACGATTCTGTGCTTCCAACTTTGTGGCAACAGTTTGGGGAAGGCCCTTTCCTGTTTCAGTATGACAATGCCCCCATGCACAACGTGAGGCCTATACAGAAATAGTTTGTTGAAATTGGTGTGGAAGAACTTGACTTGCACAGAGCCCTGACCTCAACCCCATCGAACACCTTCAGGATGAATTGGAACGCCGACTGCGAGCCAGGCCTAACCGTTCAACATCAGGGCCCGACCTCACTCGTGCTCTTGTGGCTGAATGGAAGAAAGTCCACGCGGCAATGTTCCAACTAGTGGAAAGCCTTCTCAGAAGAGTGGAGGCTGTTATAGCAGCAAAGGAGGGACCAACTCCATATTAATGCCCATGATTTTGGAATGAGATGTTCGACGGGCAGGTGTCCACATACTTTTGATAATGTAGTGTAACTGCTGATGATTTTCCATTGACGTTCTTCCCATATATTTGAGTGTGTAATGGAATGAGCATTTTGACAGATTGTGTCCCAAGTTTCATTTTCAATGTTCTCCCCAAATTCAGATTCCCACCTGCACTTAGTTTGCAGAGTATTACTCTGTCATGATAGAAATAGATTGGTATAATTTTTGTTATTTGTTTACTACAAGTTGTCCTTTTCTGGATATTAATTATATATTTTTCTTCATCATTGGGGTCGTTCAGTAAATAGTCTCTTAGTTGTAAATAGATAAATAAATCTGACTTTGGCAAATTCAAGTCTGAATTTAGTTCACCGAATAATTTAACTTTGTTGTTCTTCAAGACATGGTGTTGGTGTTATATAACTTGGTGTTATATATATAGTTATATATTTCAAATAGAGTAATGACCACCTTTGGAAACCTGCATCTCGTGATAATGGGATGAAATCTGTAAGATCTGCAGTACCAGCTAGGTATGATATTGTGATAGGCAGATGGAGACTGCGTTGTACCTCCCTCCAGATCTGGAGCGTCTGATTGGACCACAGGTTCATAGTATCACGGTCTGTCGATCTTTCCCAGGAAAGTTCTTACTGCTAGTGGATATTGAGCACCTTGGGAGTTTTTTCTATTTCAAGCTATCTAGATTCAAATTAATCTTTTATCCAAGTAATCGTTGGTTGTAGTTGGGTGGTCCAGTAGTACCACCTAAAGTTTGGTAACCCTAGACCGCCTGATTCTTTTGGCAGTTGGACTGTTTTGTGTACCTCACCCTTGTTTTTTTTGCGTTACCATAGGAACCTTGGAATTAGGCGGTCTAATTGTTGCAAAAAATGTATTCTGGAACCAGAACCGGTAGCATCTGAAATGGGAAATAGCAGCCAGGGAAGAATATTCATCTTCATTGTTCCTGCCTTTCCTGATAAAGTGAGAGGTAGAATCGTTTATCTTCTAAGATCTGTGGTTATCACATCAATGAATTTGCTACAGTTTGTTTTATACAGGTCCTCAAGAGAGGTAGGGATAGTAAATACCTAGATATTTTATTTCCTTTGTTAGGCCACCAGAACATTGACAGTGTCACGTTCCTGACCTTATTTCCTTTGTTTAGTCTTTGTTTAGTTGGTCACGACGTGAGCTGGGTGGGTGTAGTCTATGTTATGTGTTTCTATGTTTAGGTTGTCATTTGGCCTGATATGGTTCTCAATCAGAGGCAGGTGTTTTACGTTGTCTCTGATTGGGAACCATATTAAGGTAGCCTGTTTTCACTGTTGGTTTGTGGGTGATTGTTCCTGTTCGTGCGTTCATGTGTTCTATGTTCTCTAGTTCAGGACTGTAGCTTCGTTGGTTTTCGTCTGTTTATTGTTTTGTTCGTATTGAAGAAGTATTCTAATAAATATGGATACATACCACGCTGCGCTTTGGTCCTCCTCTCCTTCAACCAACGGAAGCCATTACAGACAGACAGGGTCCCTGCTGTAGGGGGGAACCCATTCAACGTGTAGTCTTCCTTTCTAACCCCAGACCAAACGGTAAAAGTAAAAACCAGAATCAACCAGTGAATGCTGGAGAAAATATTGGAGAACTATTCTTAAATGACCGACATATTTTCTGGTTTTGTCCTAGAATAATGAAATTCAGGAATTGTATTTTTAAACAATATATTTAAATGCTCCTTGGTAAATAACCCAACGAGTGTTATACTTGGAGTAATCCCTGAGCTGTTTCAAAATTATGGAAAAGATTACCTATAAAATAAAACTGAAAAACAGATGTTTGTGAAAAAAGATGGGAACCGTCCTTGCAGATACACATAAGACTCATTAGTCTCTAAGCAACCAAACATATGACAAACTTAATTACTTATTTATTGTTATTATTTGTTGTTATTTTATTTTAATAACATTTTATTTTGGTGCTAAATTGTAATTTGATTTGTTATGTAACCGTTTGTTACTCAGTAGACCAGAACCTTAACAATATTCACAATATTTACTTCACAAACGCTAATTATACTAGTTGACTAAACATAGCACAGACACATACTGTAGTACTGACCCTCACTACACATTGGACACACAGCGACCCAAACCCCTCTGTTGTTGGTGACCAGAAATACTGACTCAAGGTAGCCTCGCTACTGTATATAGCCTCTCTACTGTATATAGCCTCTCTACTGTATATAGCCTCTCTACTGTATATAGCCTCTCTACTGTATATAGCCTCTCTACTGTATACAGCTCGCTACTGTTTTTCACTGTCTTTTTATTGTTGTTTTATTTCTTTACTTATTGTTCGGCGCACGTGACAAATACATTTTGATTTGATTTAGGGATGCGAACAATAATAATGATCATGATGTTTCCACTACCTCTAGAATGAATTTTTGTAGCTGTAAACTTATGCTTACAAAAAAAGAAGAAGAGAAGAGGAAGTAGCTTACAGGTGATTCAAGGGAAGAGGAAGTAGCTTACTGGTGATTCAGGGAAGAGGAAGTAGTTTACCAGTGATTCAAGAAAAGAGGAAGTAGCTTACTGGTGATTCATGAGAAGAGGAAGTAGCTTACTGGTGATTCAAGGGAATAGGAAGTAGTTTACCAGTGATTCAAGAGAAGAGGAAGTAGTTTACCAGTGATTCAAGAGAGAGGAAGTAGCTTACGGTGATTCAAGAGAAAGAGGAAGTAGTTTACAGTGATTCAAGAGAAGAGGAAGTAGCTTACCGGTGATTCAAGAGAAGAGGAAGTAGCTTACTGGTGATTCAAGAGAAGAGGAAGTAGCTTACCGGTGATTCAAGAGAAGAGGAAGTAGCTTACTGGTGATTCATGAGAAGAGGAAGTCGCTTACTGGTGATTCAAGAGAAGAGGAAGTAGCTTACTGGTGATTCAAGAGAAGAGGAAGTAGCTTACCGGTGATTCAAGAGAAGAGGAAGTAGCTTACTGGTGATTCATGAGAAGAGGAAGTCGCTTACTGGTGATTCAAGAGAAGAGGAAGTAGCTTACTGGTGATTCAAGAGAAGAGGAAGTAGTTTACCAGTGATTCAAGAGAAGGGAAGTAGCTTACCGGTGATTCCGAGGCTTTTTGGCATTGTTCTTTTTAAATCCTTTGAAGAGGGAAGCAGGGATCTACCTGACTGAGTTCTGTGAATGGCACGTCTTCAGGTACAGAACAGTACAGTTGTCTATGTTAGTCATCCTTACTTTGATGACTACTTTGGTTATACTGTAACATGTGGAGCTACACAGTTACCCAATGCAGAAGGTGAGCATCATGAGCAACACAGTTACCCAATGCAGAATGTGAGCATCATGAGCTACACAGTTACCCAATGCAGAAGGTGAGCATCATGAGCAACACAGTTACCCAATGCAGAATGTGAGCATCATGAGCAACACAGTTACCCAATGCAGAATGTGAGCATCATGAGCTATATACCAAATGCAGAATGTGAGCATCATGAGCAACACAGTTACCCAATGCAGAATGTGAGCATCATGAGCAACACAGTTACCCAATGCAGAAGGTGAGCATCATGAGCAACACAGTTACCCAATGCAGAATGTGATCATCATGAGCAACACAGTTTCCAATGCAGAATGTGAGCATCATGAGCAACACAGTTACCCAATGCAGAATGTGAGCATCATGAGCAACACAGTTACCCAATGCAGAATGTGAGCATCATGAGCAACACAGTTACCCAATGCAGAATGTGAGCATCATGAGCAACACAGTTACCCAATGCAGAATGTGATCATCATGAGCAACACAGTTACCCAATGCAGAATGTGAGCATCATGAGCAACACAGCTACCCAATGCAGAATGTGAGCATCATGAGCAACACATTACCCATGCAGAATGTGAGCATCATGAGCAACACAGTTACCCAATGCAGAAGGTGAGCATCATGAGCACACAGTTACCCAATGCAGAAGGTGAGCATCATGAGCAACACAGTTACAATGCAGAATGTGAGCATCATGAGCAACACAGTTACCCAATGCAGAATGTGAGCATCATGAGCAACACAGTTACCCAATGCAGAATGTGAGCATCATGAGCATTGTGGACTCTATTTGAGGGAAACCGTTGGGACTATTTCCATATGCTGTAAATAATGTATCAAACTCAGATAAGTTGTTCCATGTGGTTTCAGTGATTTATTTAGGAGCCTTGAGCTGTTTCCTATTGACTGAGTCCTTTTGTCCCTGTTATCAGATATGACTTTGTGTGTTGTCTGGCTCTAGCCTTTCTGTGGAGTGTTTTCTCTTCTCTATAAACTCACTCTCTCTTAAAGATCTTGCATGATTAATGAACCCTGGAATTTACACGGAAGTTCATTAATTTTGTCGCCCATCTGCCGTGAGACATTTCCTTTTTTCTGATTGGCCCAGTGTGTGCCAGATGCTGCCGGAAAGTGCTCCACTTTGTCTATATACAGATCCCCTGCTGCCATAAAGTGATGCACATTGTTTATTTTAACATGTTTATTTGACCTATTTAACTATGGCAAGTCAGTTAAAAACACATTCTTATTTAAAATGACGGCCTACCCCGGCCAACCCCGGCTACCCCGGCCAACCCCGGCCTACCCCGGCCACCCCGGCCAACCGGCCAACCCCGGCCAACCCCGGCCTACCCCGGCCAACCCCGGCCAACCCCGGCCAACCCCGGCCAACCCCGGCCTACCCGGCCACCCGGCCAACCCCCGGCCAACCTCACTCTCCCCTCTCACTCTCCCCTCTCACTCTCCCCTCTCACTCTCCCCTCTCCCTCCCTCTCTCTCTCTCCCTCTCACTCTATCCGTATTCTCCTCATTCTCTCCCCATCTCTTTCTCTCCCCATCTCTCTCCTTCTTTCTCTCCCCATCTCTCTCTCTTTTCTCTCCCCATCGCTCTTTCTCTCTCTCCCCATCGTTCTTTCTCTCTCTCCCCATCGTCTTTCTCTCTCTCCCACATCGCTCTTTCTCTCTCTCCCCATCGCTATTTCTCTCTCTCCATCTCTTCTCTCTCCCCCATCGCTCTTTCCTCTCTCCATTCTCTCTCTCTCTCTCTCCCATCGCTCTCTCCCCATCGCTCTTCTCTCTCTCCCCATCTCTCTCTCTCTCTCCCCATCTCTCTCTCTCTCTCCCCATCTCTCTTTCCTCCCATCTCTCTCTTTCTCCCATCTCTCTCTCCCTCTTTCTCTCTCCCTCCCCATTTCTCTCTCCCATCTCTCTCTCTCTCCCTCTTTCTCTCCTCCCCCATCTCTCTCTCTCCCATCTCTCTCTCCCTCCCCATCTCTCTCTCTCTCTCTCCCCATCTCTCTCTCTCTCCCTATCTCTCCTCTCTCCCCATCCTCTCTCTCCCATCTTCTCTCTCTCTCTCCCCATCTCTCCCATCTCTCTCTCTCCCCCATCTCTCTCCCTCCCCATCTCTCTCTCTCTCCCCATCTCTCTCTCCCCTCCAAGTGTCAGTGGTCTCTGCCTCCTCTACAACGTTCCATTATAAATATCCACTTCATCTCTTGTTGATGAATGTTTGATGTTGTGTGTTCATTTCGGTGTGCCAGGCTCACATCCTGTGTCGTGCGAAGGCGCGAGGGAAGGGGGAGGTGAGGGGAGATGGGAAGGCGGGGAGAGGTGAGGAGAGGTGAGGAGAGACGGGAGAGACGGGAGGAGCGCGCCCACCGATGTTATTTTTTAACCCTCTCCTTGTGATTGGCGGAGGGATCTGATGGGCCTCGAGTGGTTTTGCATGTGAATGCCCATATATATACAACACCAAGATTCTTAGTAACGTTTCCTGATTCTGAATCACACCTGTTATTGTAGATCAATCCGCCAAACTCCTCTAGGACTAACAGCCATCCCTCTGATTGACTCCTCCTGTCTGTAAAATTAGTTCAGGTTGGAAGGCAAGACTTCACAGATGAGTTCAGGTTGGAAGGCAAGACTTCACGATGAGTTCAGGTTGGAAGCAAGACTTCGCAGATGAGTTCAGGTTGGAAGAACTTCACAGATGAGTTCAGGTTGGAGGCAGACTTCGCAGATGATTCAGGTTGGAAGGCAAGCTTCGCAGATGAGTTCAGGTTGGAAGGCAAGACTTCGCAGATGAGTTCAGGTTGGAAGGCAACTTCGCAGATGAGTTCAGGTTGGAAGGCAAGACTTCGCAGATGAGTTCAGGTTGGAAGGCAAGACTTCGCAGATGAGTTCAGGTTGGAAGGCAAGACTTCGCAGATGAGTTCAGGTTGGAAGGCAAGACTTCGCAGATGAGTTCAGGTTGGAAGGCAAGACTTCACAGATGAGTTCAGGTTGGAAGGCAAGACTTCACAGATGAGTTCAGGTTGGAAGGCAAGACTTCACAGATGAGTTCAGGTTGGAAGGCAAGACTTCACAGATGAGTTTCAGGTTGGAAGGCAAGACTTCACAGATGAGTTCAGGTTGGAAGGCAGACTTCACAGATGAGTTCAGGTTGGAAGGCAAGACTTCACAGATGAGTTCAGTTGGAAGGCGACTTCACAATGAGTTTCAGGTTGAAGGCAAGACTTCACAGATGAGTTCAGGTTGGAAGGCAAGACTTCACAGATGAGTTCAGGTTGGAAGGCAAGACTTCACAGATGAGTTAGGTTGGAAGGCAAGACTTCACAGATGAGTTCAGGTTGGAAGGCAAGACTTCACAGATTAGTTCAGGTTGGAAGGCAAGACTTCCACAGATGAGTTCAGGTTGGAAGGCAAGACTTCACAGATGAGTTCAGGTTGGAAGCAAGACTTCACGATTAGTTCAGGTTGGAAGGCAAGACTTCACAGATAGTTCAGGTTGGAAGGCAAGACTTCACAGATGAGTTCAGGTTGGAAGGCAAGACTTCACAGATGAGTTCAGTTTGAACTAATACACATCCCAGACTGCAGAGGTAAGACTTCCACAGGAACAGAAAGTGTGGCTATTGTCTAGTCCACAAATCAATAGGGTTCACAAAGGAGTTCATTTGTTAGAAGGTGAGAGACGGCGGAGATTTAATTACTTCTTGTCTGTGTTCCAATTGTATAGTGCCACTACTTTAGACCAGGACCCCTATTCCCTATCTATTGCACTACTTTAGACCAGGACCCACTACTTTTGACCAGAATAAGGTGCCATTTGGGATACGGATCAAATGTCTGGTCTGAAGGGGACAGATCCTGATGCCCATAGACAGAGCTTGTAGAAGTAATTGCATTTAGCAAACCGACCCCTCTGAAAAGGGGCGACTCCATTGAGATGCGTGGAGAAAAGGAAATGGCAGCGGATCCTGGAGTAATTTCAAAGAAAAATCGCTCCTCTGAAGAAAGAGAGGGAGACGTAAATGAAAGTCTGTCTGGAGTCGAGAGATGGAGCGATGGAGAGAGGGGGTAGAGGATAGAGAGAGAGAGAGGGACCATGTGGTTTATACAGATGATTAATGACCAGATTCATCTCTTGGAAGCTGCAGCTATCTTTATTCCCATCATACTTTCATGACCGAGGCCCTTTAGTGGCCCAGTCCCAAAGCCCTGTAGTGGCTCAGTTCTGAGGCCCTGTAGTGGCTCAGTCCCACGGCCCTATAGTGGCCTAGTCCCAAGGCCCTGTAGTGGCCCTATAGTGGCCCAGTTCCAAGGCCCTATAGTGGCCCAGTCCCAGGCCCTACAGTGGACCAGTTCTGAGGCCCTGTAGTGGCTCAGTCCCACGGCCCTATAGTGGCCCAGTCCCAAGGCCCTGTAGTGGCCTCTAGTGGCCCAGTTCCAGGCCCTATGTGGCCCATCCCAGCCCTACAGTGGCCAGTTCTGAGGCCCTGTAGTGGCCCAGTTCTGAGGCCCTGTAGTGGCCCAGTCCCAAGGCCCTATAGTGGCCCAGTTCCAAGGCCCTATAGTGGCCCAGTTCCAAGGCCCTTTAGTGGCCCAGTCCCGTGGCCCTGTAGTGGCCCAGTCCGTGGCCCTGTAGTGGCCAGTCCAGGCCCTGTATGGCCAATCCCAAGGCCCTGTAGTGGCCCGTCCGAGCCTGTAGTGGCCCTATAGTGGCCCAGTTCTGAGGCCTCTGTAGTGGCCAGTCCCGAGGCCCTGTAGTGGCCCAGTCCCAAGGCCCTATAGTGGCCCAGTTCGAGGCCTTTAGTGGCCCAGTTCCGAGGCCCCTGTAGTGGCCCAGTCCCGAGGCCCTGTAGTGGCCCAGTCCCAAGGCCCTATAGTGGCCCAGTTCCGAGGCCCTTTAGTGGCCCAGTTCCGAGGCCCTATAGGGTTCTGAGGCCTTAATAATGGCCCAGTCGCGAGGCCCTATAGTGTTCAGTGGCCCTATAGTGTTCCGAGGCCCTATAGTGGCCCAGTCCCAGAGGCCCTATAGTGGCCCAGTCCGCGAGGCCTGTAGTGGCCAGTTCCGAGGCCTATAGTGTTCCGAGTCCCTATAGTGGCCCCAGTCCCGAGGCCCTGTAGTGGCCCAGTTCCGAGCCCTATAGTGTTTCCGAGTCCCTATAGTGGCCCAGTCCCGAGGCCCTGTAGTGGCCCAGTACTGCTCTGTCTGTAAGCAAAAGTTTCCTCCTGCCTTTCTGAGAAGTAGCCATTCTTTATGACGTACTCATCAGAACCAATCACCATGGTATGATTTGCACATTAATGTGTCTCTCAACGGACCTACAATACCTCTGAACGATTTCAGTTCAGAAAGGAAACACCACCTAGAAATATGTTTAACCATTTATTAAGAATGAATAATGCAGGCTTTGGCAATATGGGCTCTGCTCCTTCAGGAGGCAGGATGAGCTGTCATCTGGTATATTAGGATATTCTACCTAGCAACGTAGCTACTGGACCGCGGGGGCTGACACAATCATGATCATAGCAATACTGCAGGAACTCGTGTAGGCTCCACAAATTCAGAATGAGTCGTAGTAGCAGAGGATCGTCGGCCCATGATCTTGAAGGTAAAGCTGGGACCGATTGGGCTGAAAGCTATAGCGAGCCTTGATTGGCCGTCACACCTTGATACAGCCTCAGCTTCCCCCACTAAGGTCCAAGGTGACGACCTTTTTTTCCTCAGATTTCAAGTTAAAGTTATGTTTATGCAGTTAGTAATCCATTTAAAATGAGGCAGTACTTCTGTGAATATGCTGAATGATGAAAAGACCCAGACATGTTCAGCCGGCGACAGACTGACGCGATCCGATGTAGCGGTCCACAGAATTTGGGCCAGCACGATGGTGAGTCACGCTCAGCTAAATGACTGTACAGGATGTTGGTTGTACCTTAATAACGGGCTCTTTGTAATAACTGGAGCGGAAACAGTGGAACGGTATCAAATACATCAAACGCGTGGTTTTCCATGGTGTTTGATGCCATTCCACATGCTCTGTTCCAGCCGTTCTCCCCTTAGCAAGCCTCCACTGCCGGGCTTACTGCTCTCCTAAATTACACTCTTAAGATATCGCCTAACCTTATACGTATAATCAACGAGAAGGAAATATGACATAACTAATTCATCGATAACTCTAGGTATGCATGTTTTAGCCTGTAAGGGGAAATCTGGTATAAACCAATAACTATTATCCCACCACTCATAGATAACCAACTGGGGAGAAGGTGAGCACCAAATGTAAAAAAACACATACAGTATATGGATGACAGTAAAACCCCACAATGCATTAGTAGGCTCACTAAAAGGTAGCACATCGTAAGTGAATGTAAAAACCAACTGAACATGTTAAAAGCATTTTCACAGGGTCTGTGAAAATGTTTGTTTTGCGCCTGGGTAAATGAATGTGTCTAGCATCGTACTGCGATGCTCCAAGCAGATGATTGGGGGGAAGGGTTAGCTAGTGTTGCTTCTGTCACCACGACTTCACTGTGGGCTCTTGGTAATAAGAAACAATAGCAGCCATAACGACTATGTGCAGATGATACAGGAAATACAGGAAATAACAGCCAATGAGTGAATTAGCTAGCGTCATGAACACAAACTTACCAACACAAACAAAGGTCTTTAGATCAAGGTACCCAGCTAGCACATAACGTTCTGAGAACCATATGTTTGTTAGAGCTTGGTGAGCGCGTGGTTGTCCTATGGTTATTTTGCATAGAACCTTCCCACAACGTTCTGGGAATGGTGCAGTGTAGTTGCTTGGCTTTGGAACATTCTCAGCACATTTAAAGAACTTGACAAAATAACGTGATTTTTCTTGGTATTTCAGAACGTTTCCTAAAAGTTCAAACAATGGTTACATTTCATGTCATTTTTGGTAATGTTCTAGGAACGTTCTCCAACTGGTTTGACGTTGGGAATGTTCTCAAAATAGTAACAGAGAACGTTAAGAACCAACGTACTTCTGTGGGAATTTCAGTACTTCAGCGTAACGTTTCCTACAGGTTTACTCATGGTTCTATTTAAAGTCATGTTCGCAAATTATTCTGACAACTTTAAGAAAACTTTCCAGAAAAACCCCAATAAAACTTTAGTAACGTTCAGAAAATGCTCGGGGATTTGATCTAGCAACTCTTTAGGTTACTGGCCCAATGTTCTAACCACTAGGCTACCTGCCGCCCCATTAATGTCTCAGGAAATTAATTTCTGTGTGTGCTTGGAGTTAAAAAAGTTAACCAAAAAATAAGCTAGCAGTGTTATTAATACACTTATTGAAACATGCAGTGAAATATTTTAAGGAAGTTATCAAATAAATAAATAATAACCTAAAATTTCCATTCTCAGAGCGTTAATGAAACCCTCAGGAAACCTTTCAAGGAACCATAGTAAAACATTCTCAGAACCTCCCTGCCACAAAACAATTAAAGTTCCCAGATAAGGCCAAATGTTCACTTCCGTTCTCAGAACATTTTTTTAAAAACGTTCAGTTTTACTGGTCAGGAAACGTATGGCTTCATTTCCAGAACCACAATGGGAAACCAAAAACGTAAGTTCCCACAACTTCCAAGGAACCAAATGTGCTAGCTGGGATGATTATAATTTCCAGCCTAGATCATTACGAACGCGGTCTTGTAACATCAACAAATGAACTGACAACTTAGTGATCTTAGCTGTCTTTTTTAAGAGGCATCTACTGTACGTTATCATCTGAAGGCGTGATTAAACCATACCTCGAATACCAAACAAATCACAACAAATAATGCACCTTGACCATCCCAACCCGCAATCACCACAGCTATGGCTCAGACGGACACTAATTAAGAAACCACAGGGGAGCCTCATTAGCATATATGTAGATTAGTTTGACCGCTTTCAGTCCTATTAGCAGATCAGTGCTCAAAGAGAGTGAGCGAGAGAAATAGAGAGAGAGAATTAGGACTATACCTGCTAATCATTATATTCCCCAGTCAGAGTACTGTGATATTTACAGTATAATCATTATATTCCCCAGTCAGAGTACTGTGGTATTTACAGTATAATCATTATATTCCCCAGTCAGAGTACTGTGATATTTACAGTATAATCATTATATTCCCCAGTCAGAGTACTGTGATTCCCGGCAGTCTGTTAGTACTGTGATTAAGTACTAGTATAGATAATTATATCTCCCCAGTCGAGATACTGTGATAGTTTACAGTATATCATATACTATTCCCCGTGAGCTCTTGTACCTGTGATATTTCACCAGCTCACCACCATCCCATTATACTTCCTTCAGTCAGCAGTATTCGTGATATTACAGCATAATATTAGATCGATTATATTCCGTGCGAGGAGTACTGTGATATTTACGCACACAATTATATATCCCCAGTCAGAGATACTGTGATAATTACAATACAATCATTATATTCCCCAGTCAGAGTACTGTGATATTTTACAGTACATTAATTTCTATTGGGCGCAAATAATCTGAACAACCAAAACGAACTGCAAATGCTTCCAACAGGTTTGTGAGCCACAGCTGATGTAGTCATTGCATGAGAAAATATGGGCAAATACTCACTTTTGAGCTATATTTTAGAATCTTTAGAGGTGTCAATATTATTAGACCCTGCCTTTTTGAGAAGAAAAAATGATTACTTGTAAAACAAATATTTCTCTGTACAATTCTATTAATATAAAATATATATAATTTCCCTTTTATTTTTGCAGCATTCAATATTGCCTGTATTTGAATTATTTTATATTTATACAGTCACTATTTGCTCATCTTTATCAGCGTGCCAATTATCACCCCACTGTTATTAATAAATATTTCATATTTCTATTGCCTTTGAATACAAAGAATCATGATTTATCGTGTTTCTGTCTCAATGCAATGTTCAAAAGGTAGCTGTCATAAGGTCTAGTCGTCTAATAGGCGGTGATTACTCTTCTGTCTCTGTACCTTGCCACTTCTCTTCTTCGATCATACTGCCGAGGTTGCTAGTTACTCCAAGACAATGAATAAAGCAATTATGGTTGACACTGACTGTAGTTGAATACTATTGCCTTTCTTCCTGCAGAAATGAAATAGATCCCGAACATAGTTCGAACTGCTGTTCCAACATATTGAGTTCTAATAGCTGTTCCAACTACACATAATTGAGTTCTACATAGCTGTTCAACTACACATAATTGAGTTTCTAACATAGCTGTTCCAACTACACATAATTGAGTCTCTAACATAGCTGTTCCAACTACACATTATTGAGTTCTACATAGATGTTCTAATAACACAAACTGATTCTACCTATTGTTCTACATAGATGTTCCAATACACATAATTGAGTTCTACATAGATGTTCTAAACCTACACACAACTGAGTTCTACATATTGAATTCTACATAGATGTTCATACTAACATAATTGAGTTCTACATAGCTGTTCCAACTACACATAATTGAGTTCTACATAGCTGTTCTAACTACACATAATTGAGTTTACATATTGAGTTTACATAGATGTTCTAACTACACACAACTGAGTTCTACATATTGGTTCTACATAGAGTTCCAACTACACTAATTGAGTGCGGGGGGGGGGGGGGGTTGCGACAAGCTGTTGGGCTTGCTGTTATGCTTGTTGTGGATGCATATGTCTTTCTAATTATGTTTGGCCTCTCCTGCTGATATTATGAATAATATTCTCCAATAGGTCTCAGATGTTGATGTTTGAGCGTCAGCCGAGCTTCCTCTCTCACCCTGATGATGATTAAATTAACACAAATTGGCTGTTGATAATCCCCCCCCCCCGGGGCAGAATAATCTGACTATGGGGATAGGACTGCAGCACAGATACTGTAAATTAATGGAGTGGAGTAGTGAAACCTACAACGTGGCTTGGCTGGAGAACAGGATAGGCGACGGGATAGAGACGGGATAGAGCGACGGGAGAGCCGGGGGAATAGAGACGGGATAGAGAGTCTGGGATATAGAGATGGTAGAGAGACTGGATAGACTGGATAGAGACGGATAGAGAGACTGGATAGAGCGAGAGACTGGATAGAGACGGGATAGAGAGTTGGGATATAAGACGGGATAAGAGACGGGATAGAGAGACTGGATAGAGATGGATAGGAGACGGATAGAGAGACGGGATAGAGCGAGATAGTCGGACGGGGATGATAAGGCGGGATAGAGAGACGGGATATAGACGGCGGTTCGATAGAGATGGATAAGAGAGTACGGGGCGATAGGTATGGATTAGAACGGGATAGAGAGACGGGTAGAGAGATGGGATACAGCGCGCTAGAAGAAGAGTTAGGATATATAGAGACGGGATAGAGAGACGGATATGAGAGACGGGATAGAGATCGGATAGAAGAACGGGATAGAGGACGGTAGAGGCGGGAAGATAGACGAGACGAGCGCGCGTAGAGGGACGGGATAGAGGAGACGCTGGCATTAGAGGACGGCGATAAAGAGACGGGATAGAGGGCGGGATAAAGACGGGGTGACGGGTAGACTGAGCGGGATGAGAGGGCAGGCGATAGAGAAGAGACGGGATTGATAGAGAGACGGGACATGAGACGGGACGACGAGGGTGAGAGACGGAGATAGAGACGGAGATAGCGGGTAGAAAGACGAAGGACAAGAGACGGATGGAAGAACGGGATAGAGGACGGGAGTCGAGAGTAGAGCGGACGAGAGACGGGCAGAGAGACGGGGATGAGAGAGAGGCGATAGAGAGACGGGACGATGATGAGACGGGACAGAGAGACGGGATAGAGAGACGGGATAAGGCGGGATAGAGAGACGAGTAGAGAGGCAGTGGAGGCTAAACTGAAACGTACGTTGCTCTAAACTACCCGTACACATGTAATTAGTGAGCCTTGGTAATGAGTTGAAGCGATAATTAGTGAGTGAGTGCTGAAAATAAATTGTGTGTTATTATGTTCGTAACCGTGAAGGTCATCCTCTCTCACCCCTCATCCTCACAAGACGTTGGTAATTGTGCTGCGACGTGCTCACCATGGGGTAACTTTTCTGCATAAAATGGTGTTTTCCTTTCCCCTGTTGTTGTTTATAGAACTTGTTGTGCTAACAACTCTGTCTCCAAAATGGCACCCTATTCTGATTGGTAGTGCACTACTTTGGACAGAGCTATGACCAGTAGTGCATTACTTTAGCCCGAGCTGACGTGTGCGACTACTTAGACAGAGCCCTGACAGTAGTGCACTACTTTTAGGACCGGCTATGACCAGTAGTACACTACTTTTAGACCAGAGCCTGAACAGTAGTGCACTACTTCGACCAATTAGCGTCTTATTGACCAGAGCAATATGACCAGTAGTTACACTACTTTAGACCAAGAGCGATATGACCAGTAGTGCACTATTTAGTACCAGCGCCTATGACCAGTAGTGCACTACTTTAGACCAGGTCCTATGACAGTAGTATGCACGTACTTTAGACCAGGCCCTATGACCAGTGAGTGCACTATGTTAGACCGAGCCTGAACAGTAGTGCACTATTTAGACCAGGCCTGACAGTAGTGCACTACTTTGACCAGAGCACTTAGACCAGTAGTGCATACTTTAGACTCAGTACATACTTTAGAACAGAGCCTGATGCACTGTACCAGTACACTACTTTAGACAGAGGCCATTGCCACTAGTAGTTGAACATGTTCTTTAGAATGCATCAATTGTAGGTCTCATCTGTGGTGGTGTAGGATAGTTCACACAACCATAATGCAGCTGTTCATCTAGCAGCAATATTTTATTTATTGTGTTATTTAAGGCAGTCAGTTAGACCGCACTCCACTGCTACAAGCACCGCCACACCTCACTTAGAACCACTAGGCCACCCTGCCAACACCCCACTCTAACCACTAGGGCACCCTGCCCACCCTCCACTCTACCACAAGGCCAACCCTGCCCACCCTCCATCTAACCACTAAGGCCACCCTGCCGGCCCCTCCACTCTAAACCACTAGGCCACCCTTGCAACCTCGCACTCTAACCACAGGGCACCCTGCACCCTCCACTCTCCGACTAGGCAGCCTGCCACACCCTCCACTCTAACACTAGGCCACCCTGCCACCCTCCACTCTAACCACTAGGCCACTCCTGCCGCCCCTCCACTTCTAACCACAGGCCACCCTGCCGCCCCTCCACTCTTAACACCAGGCCACCCTGCCGCCCCTCCACTCTAACCTAAGCCACCCTGCCGCCCTCACTCTACCACTAGGCCACCCTGCCGCCCCTCCTGCTCTCTAACCACTAGGCCACCCTGCCGCTCCTCTCCAACTCAGCCCTCACTCAACCACTAGGCCACCGCCGCCTCCACTCTAACCCAGCGCCCTCCACCCTGCCGCCCTCCACTCTAACCACAAGGCCACCTGCCGCCCCTCCACTGCTAACCACCAGGCCACCCTGCACACCTCCACTCTAACCATGGCCACCTGCCAACACCTCACTCTAACCTTAGGCAGCCTGCACACCGACAGCTAACAGTCGGCCACCCTACCGCCCTGCCACTGTCTAACCACTAGGCCACCTGCGCCCTCCACTCTAACCACAAGAGCCACCTGCCGCCCCTCCACTTAACCACAAGGCACCCTCTTGCCGCCCTCCACTCTAACACTAGGCCCTGCCTGCCCCCTCCACTCTAACCACTAGGACCACCCCTGCCGCCCCTCCACTCCTAACCACTAGCCAGCCTGCGCCCTCACTTAACCACCAAGGCCGCCCTCCACTCTACCACGTAGCACTCTGCCGCCCCATCCACTGCTAACAAAGGCCACCTGCCGCCCTCCACTCTAACATAGGCCACTCTGCCGACCCCCACTCTAACCACTAGCCACCCTGCACACCTCACTTCTAAATAGGCCATCCTGCACACCTCCACTCTAACCCATAGGCCACCCTGCCGCCCCTCACTCTAACACTACCACTCAGGCCTCCACTTAGACACTAGCCTCACCCATGCCCGCCCTCCACTCTAACCACAGGCCACCCTGCCAGCCCCTCCCACTTACACTGGCTACGCTGCCGCACCCTCCATCTGACACCCATAAGTGACCACCGCCTCCACACTCCACTCTAACCACTAGGCACCCTGCCACACCCTCCACTTCTAACCACTAGGCCACCCTGCCGCCCTCCACTCTAACCACTAAGGCCACCTGCCACACCCTCCACTCTAACCCACTAGGCCACTTGGCACCCCTCCACTCTACCACTAGGCACCCCTGCCGCCCCTCCACTCTAACACTAGGCTACGCTGCCGCCCCTCCACTCTAACCACTAGGGCCGACCCTGCGCACCCTCACTCTAACCACGCGCCACCCTGCCGCCCCTCACTCTAACCACTAGGCCACCCTGCCGCCTCTCACTTTCACCACTAGGCACCCTGCGGCACACCCTCCGCTCTACCCTAGGCCTGCGCCCCTACCACCATCCACCTGGCCCTCCACTAACCACTAGTGCCACCCTGCCACACCCCTATTGCATTGCCACTGAAACATATTGTCCAGCTGAACATAGATAACTGAGTATTTTGAGTACATGAATGAGGTAGGTAGGTATATTAGCAAACATGTTAATTATTCTCATTTATTTATTATGTTGATCTTGTGTATTTTGTATAACTGAATGAGTGTATGTGTACGTAATTACAGAGAAACAGTTTTAAGCCAACTTGCTTTATAAAACTTGTATCTGTACAGTTTGAATTGCTATTGATTCGCTTATTCATGAAACAATTATCATGCAAAACACACTGACTGTTTTGATATTTATGAGATAAACTAGGACAAACCCACTGCTAAACATGCTAGGTAGCGATAATTAGCAATCGCGCAATTAGCATAATACTGATTCATAGCTGTTTGAGATGCTAGCTGTGTTGGGGAGCACAGTGATTGATATGCTGGTGGCCCTGTAGAAGCACTGTAAACAGAGGGAGGTCTGTTCTCTCTTTATAATATTTTTCTGTAGATACTGAAATAGATGTTATTATTTGAAGAAGCCCGAGTTACACTTTATTTCCTGTTATTAGTTGCGTTATCAGAGGGATCAGAAAGTTGTTGCAGTTTCAGGATGTCTGTCATTGGTCTAGGTACAAATCATTGCCGGGGGGGGGGGGGGGGGGCAAAGAGTTACTGTATATATGTCATGAGTATGTTCAATTTGAGTTATAAAGTCTTACAGTTCTGATAAAGATAGGTTCGTCGTTACTCTTGTTATCATTCCCTTCCTGATTAAGTTTTGATCCATAGACTACATTTGTAAAAGATATTATTCTCCTTGTGTTGGCGCGCAGCGTGGAACTCTACCATTACATTGATCTGGTGGGATGTCACAATGACCAGCATATCAAGGAGACATTGGAAACAGCCCAGGAGGAACACTCTCACTGTATCAACAACTCTATATATTAGTTTGAAGCACCTGCAAAAGAAACAAGCCACGACAAAACTGGGTAGCAAAAGACCCATGAGGCCTGAACGCTGCTGTGTAGATGACTGTAGACCTACCTCATCTGACCATGCTGTAGATGACTGTTAGACCTACCTCATCCTGACCACTGCTGTAGATGACTGTAGACCTACTCATCTGACCACTGCTGCTGTAGATTGACTGTAGACCTACCTCATCTGACACTCTGCTGTAGGATGTGTAGATCCTTATTGACGCATGAGTGTAGATGACTGTAGACCTACCTCATTCTGACCAGTGCTGTAGATGACTGTAGACCTACCTCATTCTGACCACTGCTGCTGTAGATGACTGTAGACCTACCTATTCTGACCAGTGCTGTAGATGATGTAAACCTACGCATCCTGACCTGTGTAGTGACTGTGAGCCTACCTCATTCAGACCACTGCTTCTGTTAGTGACTGTAGACTACCCTACCTCATTACATGACCTGTAGACCTACCTCATTCTGACCCTGTTGCGCTTAGGATGAGTAGACCACACCATTTTGACCACTGCTGCGTAGAGTGATGTAGACCTGCGCTTCTTCTTCGCTGCGCTATGGATGTAGACTTGTCGTGAGATGACTGTAGAACTCCTCTCTGAGCCACTGCATGGTAAGTGACTGAATCGAAGCCTACCTCATCTGACCACCTGGCTGTAGCTTATGATGTAACGTCTGACCATCGATTCTTGACCACTGCTGGTATGTGATGTAACCTACGCTCATTCTGACCACTGTCAGAGATGGCATGTAGACCTACTCATTCTGACCAGTGGTGTAGAACCATGACTGAGACTAGGCTCATTCGACCAACGCTGCTGTAGAGTGACTGATGAGAACCTAGCCTGCATTGCTGACACAGTGCTGTTAGATGACTGTCTGAGAGCCTACTTTCATTTACAGTGGTGTGGGTGATACTAGTCGACTCCCTCTAGATGACTGTAGACCTACCTCATTCTGACCACTGCTGTAGATGAGAGAAAAGGCTGCCCTCATCCATGGTAGAATCGTCTTCTTTTCAAACAGATACTTAACATAGTTAGTATTGTTAACATTGAGTGAGGACGTGCAACGTTTCACAGGTTGTAATGCAAAGTAATATAACCAGTAATGTAATTAATGACTTTCCCAGGGAGTAATTAGTGAAGTAATTAGTTGCTGTTGAAAGAAGTAATGAGTAATAGGTAATTGCTTTTTTTTTTGTTGAGAAACGACTCCAACACTGGTGCGGATGCAATGTGGATGTGATGTCTACCAAAACCATTGTTCACAGGGTAATGGTCCTCTAAAATAGACCTAGTTTCCTTCAGCAGCTCCAGTGGCCTGTCAAATATGCCTGTCATTCAGGAGCCCTACCTAGTTTGGTTTTACTGCCCTTCTGTTAGGGTGTGAAATACGGGTCTCACCATCTGTAGTGGCTGCTGATGTGTCTCAAATGGTACCTTACCCAGCTAGCACACATGGTTCCTTGGTAGTTGTGGGAACGTATGTTTTTAGTTTCTCATTGGTTCTGGGAACAAAGCCACAAGTTTCCTGACCGGTAAATCTAAATGTTTTTTTTTTTAAACGTTCTGAGAAAGGAAGTGAACATTTTGCCTGTTCTCGGAACGTTTATTTTTTAGGTTGCAGGGAGGTTCTGAGAATGTCAAACCAGTGGAGAATGTTCCTAGAGCATTACCAACATTGTAAAATTAAAGTAACCAATGATCTGTTAAAGTAATGAAACAGCAAGAAAATATCGTATTTTTGTCAAGTTCCTTAAACGTGCTGAGAATGTTCCAAAGTCAAGCAACTATCCTGCACCATTTCCAGAACGTTTTGGGAAGGTTGTATGCAAAATAACCATAGGACAAGAACCTTCTTACCAAGCTCTAGGAAACATATGGTTCTCAGAATGTTATGTGCTAGCTGGGTGGTTCTCAGAACATTGGTGCTAGCTGGGTGGTTCTCAGGTCGTTATGTGCTAGCTGGGTGGTTCTCAGACCATTATGTGCTGGCTGGGTGGTGTTCTCAGAATGTTATGTGCTGGGTGGTTCTCAGAACATTATGTGCTAGCTGGGTGGTTCTCAGAACATTATGTGCTGGCTGGGTNTGGGTGGTTCTCAGAACATTATGTGCTAGCTGGGTGGTTCTCAGAACGTTTTGTGCTTAATGGGTTGTCCTCAGAACATTATGTGCTAGCTGGGTATTCCCTATATATAGTGCCCTACTTTTGACCAGAGCTAATAGGAAAAGAGTGGCATTTGGGACGCAGCCATGGTGATTGATTCCTTTTGGCTCCTCTTAGCTCCTCCTGCTTCCTGTATAAACCCTGCGCCCCCTCATTAACTAAAGCACTGAGACAGACAGACTCTCACATAATACCATCCATCACTGGAATATAGTCTGCATTTCAAATGGCACCCTACTCCCATAGGGCTCTGGTTAAAAGTAGTGCACTGTATAGGGAATAGGGTGCCAATTGAGATGTAACCATAGTCTGCTACTGAACTGAACGGAGCTCCATATTTATGTGCAGACAACTCTCTGGTAGAGGTGATAAACTGAATAATGGCATAAGCCATCCAGTCCGCCTGCTCCATAAATAATATATGAAATATTTAAGAGATATAAAATGAGGGCAGTAGTCGTTGTTCTGCCATCAATCAGGAAGTCAGTTAAAATATCCAACTTCCTGGTTGGCTAGGCCTACATCCTTTATGAAGAGGAAGTGATGGTGGTGTCACAAATCCCATAGGGCTATGGGGCAGGACTGATGCACCACATGACCAACAGTATGTGGGCACCTGCTCATCCAACATCTCATTCCAAAATCATGGGTGTTATTATGGAATTGGTTCCCCCTTTGCTGCTATAACAGCCTCCACTCTTCTGGGAAGGCTTTCCACTCGATGTTGGAACATTGCTGTGGGGACTTGCTTCCATTCAGCCACGAGTATTAGTGAGGTCGGGCAATGACGTTGGGCGATTAGGCCTGGCTCGCAGTCGTTGTTCCAATTCATCCCAAAGGTGTTCGATGGGGTTGAGGTCAGGGATCTGTGCAGGCCAATCACTGATCTCGACAAACCATTTCTGTATGGAGCTTGCTTTTTGCATGGGGGCATTGTCATGTTGAAACAGGATAGGGCCCCAAACTGTTGCCACCAAGTTGGAAGCACAGAATAATCTAGAATGTCATTGTATGCTGTAGCGTTTAGATTTCCCTTCACTGGAACTAAGGGGCCCGAACATCCCCAGACTATTATTCCTCCTCCACCAAACTTTACAGTTGGCACTATGCATTGGGGCAGGTAGCGTTCTCCTGGCATCCGCCAAACCCAGATTCGTCCGTCGAACTGCCAGATGGTGAAACGTGATTCATCACTCCAGAGAACACGTTTCCACTGCTCCAGAGTCCAATGGCTTTACACCACTCCATCCGACGCTTGGCATTGCGCATGGTGATCTTAGGCTTGTGTGCGGCTGCTCGGCCATGGAAACCCATTTCATGAAGCTCCCGACAAACAGAACCCGGTAGTCAGTGTTGCAACAGAGAACATACGATTTTTACGCGCTACATGCTTCAGTGCTCTGCAGTCGCATATAATCACTATGGTGTTACATATGACAGATATAATCACTGTGGTGTTACATATGACAGATATAATCACTATGGTGTTACATATGACAGATATAATCACTAATGGTGGGTGGACATATGAAGATATAACCACTAATGGTGTTTACATTAATGACAGATATAACCACTATGGTGTTACAGTATGAAGATATAAAGCACTATGGGTGTTACATATGACTAGATATAATCACTATGGTGTTATATGAACAGATTATAATCACTGTGGTGTTATATGACAGACATATAATCACTGTGGATGATAGATATAAATATGGTGTTAATATGACAGACTATAATCACTATGGTGTTTAGCATATGACAGATTATAATATAATATCACGCTGTTAATCACTATGGTGTTAGATATTGGACTAGATTATAATCTTCCTAATGGTATGTAGGATATAACCCCTATGGTGTTTCATATGACAGATATAATCAGCTGTGGGGTGGTTGGGACATAATGACAGATATAGGATCACTATTGGTGATAGATATAACCACTATTCGGTGTTACATATGATGGCATATATAATCACTGTGGTGGTTTACATATGACAGATATACGGTCACTGTGGGTGTTTACATAGTGACAAGATTAATCACTGTGGGTGGGTTACATATGAAAGGATATAATCAATATGGTGTTTTACATATGACAGATATGATATGCACTAATGGGTGTTACATATGACAGATATAATCGGACTGTGGGGTGTTACATAATGACAGATTAATACAATATGGTGATGACAATGGATATATCCTATGGTGATTAGATTATAACCCCTATGGTGTTTAGCATGGATGACATATATAATCACTGTTGGGGTGGATACATATGAAGATTATATCACTAATGGTGATTTACGATATTACAGATAATAATCATGTGGTGTTTACGTGATGACAGATAGTAATCAGCTGGGTGGTGTTTCCAGTAGACAGATATCATCATATGGTGTTACATATGACAGATATATCAACTGGTGGTGTTACTATGACAGATAAAGTCACTATGGTGTTACCATTGCAGATATAATTCCACTGTGGTGTTACATATGACAGATATAATCTACTGATGGTGTTACATATGACAGATAAATATAGGTGTGATATACACTGTGGTGTTACATATGAACGATATAATCACTGTTGGTGACTTAGATATTGAAGATATCAATCACGTGTGGTGTTTACATATGACCAGATGTATAGGATCACTATGTGCTGTTACATATGGACAGATATAATACACTGTGGTGTTAGCACTATGACACGATCGAATCACTATGGTGTTTACATATGACAGATATAATCCACTGATGGTGTTACATATGACAGATATAATCGGGATAGCCTGGGTTGGTTCACATGATGCATAGATATAATCCTACCCACTATGGTGGTTACATATGACTAGATATATCAACTGTGGTGTTATATGACGAGCTTAATCATGGTGGTGTTACATATGACAGATATAATTACTATGGTGTCATATGCAGATATAATCACTCGTCGGTGTTCATTGACAGATATATATCACTATGGTTGTTTATATGACAGCATTATGCATCACTGTGTGGTACATCATGACAAGAATATATAACTATGTCTGTTCACATATGACAGATTATCACTATGGTGTTTTACATATTAGCAGCATATAGACACTATGGTGCTTACTATGACAGAAGTATGTAAGATCACTGTGGTGTTACATATGACAAGATTATAATCACTGTGGTGTTACATATGATCAGTTATTTATAATACTGATGGGTGTTACGAATGGATGACAGATATAATCAACTATGGTGATAGTAACACTAATGGTTTATCATAATGACAGATCATAGATACTGTGGTGTTCATATGAAAGTCATAATCTGAATGGGTGTTAACATACACGATATATCCAGCTATGGGGTGTTATAGTGACAGATATAACACTATGGTGTGTACATATGACAGATATATCACTATGGTGTTAGCATATTTTCAAGGGATTAATAAATCCCACTATGGTGTTTCATATTACAGAATATAATCACTGTGGTGTTACATATGACAGAATGTACTTGAAAGTCTGGTTGGTGTGTAGGGCACTATGACAGATATAATCACTGATGGTGTTTAGGCATTATGGAGGGTATATTTTTGGGCACTAGATGGTGTTAACACTGCATGGACAGATTAACTATTATCACTATGGTGTGGTCTACTCGTGGGGTAAATGATCAGATAGTTTTAACCACTCACTGGTGATGATATTACATATGACAGATATCATCCTGTGAGTGTTACATATGACAGATATAATCACTTATGGTGTTCATTTATGACAGATATAATCACTATGGTGTTACACTATTACAGATATACCCACTATGGTGTTACATATGGGACAGATAATAGCTCCACTATGGTGTTCATATGACAGATATAATCACTATGGTGATAGATATAATCATACGGGTGGGTGACAGATATAACTGGGAGGGTGTTATATGGACAGTATATAATATGGTGTTCCATTACTCGACCTGCATTTTATACAGCTGGTCGCGTTGTATATCATAGGAGATTGAAGATATAATCACTATGGTGTTAGCTAATGACAGACTATAATCCTGATGGTGAGTTGGCTATAAGCGCACTTATGGTGTTAGCAGCTATGACAGATATAATCACTATGGTGTTACATATGACAGATATAGGACATATGGGTGTTACATGATGAAGAGCTATATCATCACTGTGGGGTACATATGAATAGTATATCACTGTGGTGTTTACATTGACAGATATGAATGCAGCTATGGGTGGTTACATATGAAGATAGGCTAATCACTTGGTGTTTTACATATGAACCGATATATCAGGCTGTGGTGATAGGATATGGACAGATTATAGGACACTGTGGTGGTTAGGATAGTGACGAGATGATGAGCTCACTGGTGGGTGTTGACGATATGAGGAGATATAATCAGCTAGTGGTGTGTATCAATATGACGAGATATGATGCGCGTGTGGTGTTACGCATATACAGAGGTGATAGGATCACTGTGGGTTCAGTATGACAGATATAATCACTGTGGTGTTAGCATAGTGACAGATAGTAATCACTGTGGGTGTTGCGATCGTGACAGGATATTAATCACTATGGTGTTTACAGATGACAGATATAGATCACTTTGTGGGTGTTAGCATGTATGGACAGATATGAATCAATATGTGTGTTAGCATATTGAACAGATCCTTAATTCACTGTGGTGTTACATATGACGGAAGTCACCATTACGATAATGGGAAGTGTTATTAGCATAAGTGACAAAGATAGGAATCTTTGACTGTGGTATAGTTACTCATATTGAAGAGTAATTAATTCTCACTGTGGTGTTTACATATCGACAGATATACTCACTATGGTGTTCATATTTAGCATGATATACTTAGACCTATGGTGTTATATGGCAGATATAGATTCACTGTGGTGGTTCAGCATAGGCTGTAAGGCAGGGGATATATATTCTCCGGGTGGTGGTGTTACTTAATTGCACCATATTATTAATTCACTTTATGGGGTATACATCATGGACAGAGGTCATATCAACTGAATGGGGTGTATAATATGCGGACAGAACTAGATACAGTCACTATGGTGATACATATGAACAGATATGGAATCAGCTGTGGTGTTATAGTGACATTATATAATCTAGGTGAGAAGATCAGGAGGAATGGATAACATGTCTTGTTGGCAATAAAGGTCAGGAGTGAAATCACAGGTTTTCTTATAAATTCTGAAACGGAAACTCTAAATTCTGAAGGGAAAACTCTGTGCTAATATCAAGCATCTTTGAACAATGTGCAAAACAGCGCTGTTCACCAGTAAACTTTATCGACTTCGTGATTCGGTAATCTTACAAATATTTAACGTGCCATAGCTGGGTGATACAGTTACTCGCCACAACACCAAAACCACTCCTAGATACTCAGGGTGGTGTGGTTATAATCTGCTGGCTTTCGGCTTGTGTACCTTTTAGAACAGGATTTCAAACAGTTAAGTCCAGGGAGCAGGAAGAGAACAGGTCTGAAAAACAAATCAGTTCCGCCGCTGCAGAGTGGCGTGGGAGGTAAGAGGAGGGAGGAGGAGGAGTGTGGCAAGTGGGAGGTAGAGGAGGGAGGAGGAGTGGAGGTAGAGGGAGGAGGAAGAGAGGAGGTGGAGGTAGAGGGAGGGAGGAGAGAGAGGTGGAGCGTCAGTAGGAGGAGGAGAAGAGGACGGTAGGTGGAGGTGAAGGCGAGGAAGAGGAGGAGTGCGCAGGGAGGAGCGAAGAGGGGGGAGTGGAGGAGGACGAGGAGGAGTGGAAGGTGGAGGAGGAAACGCAGGAGGAGCTGGAGTAGAAGGAGGGAGAGGAGGAGATGGAGAAAGGTGGAAGGTAGAGGGAGTGGAGGAAGAGGAGGAAATGGTGAAGGCTGAGGTGGAAGGAGGAAGGGAGGGGTGCGGCGGGGAAAGAGCAGTGTCTCGCCAGACGAGAAAACGAGAGGAAAGGGCTTCACAAACCCCTTCAGCGGACCATGAGGCGGAGGGAGGCGGGCAATCCGTGGAGTTGGAGGGAGCGTGGGCACTTACATAGGAATTTTGATTTGCACGTTTGTAGCCGCAGGTGGAAGGAAGGAAGAAGAGGTGAAGGTGAGTGGGTTATCCAGTTGGGAGGGATGGCAGGGACAGAGGCAGGATGCCTAGTTGTTCAGGAATTATTTTGAGAGAGGGAGGGAGGAGGAGAGAGGTGGAGGGTGGAGTATGAGTGGAGTGTTATATGGAGGAAAACGGAGTCGATGTATGCAATTCATCTAGCGATCCGGCAGGGAGGAGCAGAGCAGAGTTTACTGAGGAGGAAGAAGAGGGAGGGTGGAGGTAGAGGGAGGGAGGAAGGAGGAGGAGGAATGGAGGTGGAAGGTAGAGGGAAGGAGGGAGGAAGGAGTGGAGGAGGGCGGAGGAGGGAGGAGTGGCAGAGCTTTGGATTGCGCTACGTTAGTGGGCTAAGGAGGAAAGGGAGGAGGAGTGCGACGGGCAAGTGATCGCACAGGATTTGGAGTGGATTGGTAGGAGAGGCGCACGGCCTCGAAGCCTTTCCGTGTGAGATCAGGAATGAGAGTGTAGGAGGGGGGTGGGGAGAGGAGGTTGGAGGGGAGGAGGAAGAGGAGGTAGGAGGAGTGGAGGAGGAGAAGTTGAGTGTTTGGCAGGACAGGTTTGTTTCAGCCCTCGAGGGGCCGTGGATTCCAGGCTGAGATTAGAATATGGTTAGTATTCTCCCAGGCTAACAAAAACGTTCCCACCCTGTTTAGAGTAACGTTCCTTAAGAGTTTCGTTAGGTAATAACTATACGGTGTTATTTTATAGGAATTGGTTCGGGTGATGTGCAATGTAATGCTTCATATTAGTACCCTATTCCCTTAATGTCTAATAGAAGCTTACCCAGTAAAGTGGTTTCGCATGTTCTCAGTATTAAAGATTATGTACGGTTCTAGACCTGTTACATGGGAACGTTTGCAGGAGGACATTCAAGTGTCCAGTTTTCTGTTGGTTCGAAAAGTATTCCATCAACGCCCCCCAAACATAGCTCAAAGCATGGTTAAGATGTTCTCCGAAGTATCATTTGATGTAATGTTTTCTGGCCAGTTGTGGGGAACATTTTCTGTGTCGATCAGTTTTCAGGACGTTGGCTTATGGTCCCAAAGTAAGCCCCCCCCCCCCCCCACAAGAAGTATAATGACACCAGGTCCGTCTTGTTTTTGTTGCCGAGCCATCGTCTGAGCCGCTGAGTTGGTTGACCACTGATCATTCAGAGCTTCTTCGTTCTGTTGTCAAGGGATACCATACTGTTTTCAACATACACATTTGAACATACATGATGTATTGTGCATGTTCATTTTTATAGCAGTCTTATTTATTCAAGCACGTCGCCTGCACCTGGGATTTTGACCACAACTGTTGGTTTAGGTACTGGCCGATCTCGCCCTCTACTCCTCAATGTCTGCGTCAGCTATCAGTTCATCTGACTAGTATGTATCGCTCTCATTTTGATTTTAAACTTTTTCAGAAACGTAAGAGCTCTTTCTGTAAGTTTCTACACTTTGGGTGTGGCACCTGTTTAATCCGCTGGTTTTTACATGGATACTCCTGATATCACTGATGT